>NC_090271.1:4883333-5187500 GCF_040414725.1 Anabrus simplex
GGGAGCAAGTGCTCTTGAATTAGGGGATTTCTGCCCCTCATTAAATTATTCCTCTTCCTTTTGTAAAATTGAAAAACTAGAGGCTAAAATCCCAAAGTGGTAAGGTTCTGTATCTTGGATTTTCCCCAATCTTGTTTAATGATTGCTACTTATACCTGTAATATTGTTTAAAAATTGTTAAATTTGAAGTTCTAAAGAAATATTACCTTTGTTAAAGTTTTAAATTAACTTTGGTATTGTAGATAGACGCATTCTCCCCGGCACCTTCTTTCACCTCTTTCTGCTCCACGGGTGTCCCCGTAACATTAATAATAATGTTAATTACGCCATGTCGTGAGAACCGGAATGATAGGGTGAGAATTTAACAATCACGAATCCCTCACGTTAATGTCCAAGCGAAATTTGATATTTGATAAATAAGTTAATTATTTGGAAGCTGTACCGGGAGGTACACCTCAACGCCGCGCATTAATGAACTCCTCTATCGGTCAACCACATGAAGTTGGAACTTTAATCAGAAGATGTCACCACTGAAGAATTAAGTAATTTTGTTATTGCGAAGTTTCCTAAACTGACTGAATTTCTCCTTGTTTTGTTTGCTATACATCAAGAAGTTTGTTCACTTTTCCACAGAAGAAAGGTGGGGCAAGGTGCAAGGTGGAAGAACTTATAACTTAAAGAAGTTTTGTATTTCTAGGTTGTCCATAACTGAATCTATGTTCATTTATTTTTGGTTTGGAAATGCCTCCTTTTCTTTCCGCCAGTTTTGAATCTAGCCAATCACGAATTTTTGTAATTAATGTTCAACCAATCCCGCATTTCTTGTTCACTTCAAATCTCCGAATAAAAATTAAGAGGGTGTGTCCTGATTAGTCTTGAATGCTCTCGAACCTTCCCTGAGGGTTTATAAACTGCGGCTTTTCGCGTTTCCTTGTCAATTGATCATCGTCTTTCTGTGTGTGTGTTAAAGGAGGAGGCGGGGCCGGCTCCTTCTTTGGTCAGCAGAACATCTATAAGGTAATGGACACATTTCTTTGCTACCTCCTCAGCTTTATTCGAGAGGAAGGTCCGAATCTTTAATTATGTAACAATACTTTTCTAAAATGTAACTTTTCTTTCGGCTAATGTAAAACCCTTATAAAATCTTTAACTGTAAATTGGGGATAAAGAGCAAGTTACCCTCTCGGGCTCCCCTTCATCTTGGTTTGAGGCGACTACGGTTTTGTAACCGTGTTCTCCTGTAATGTGTTAAAGTAATTTCCATGCGAGGCACTTCAGTAGTTTGGGAATAGCCCCTGTTTCATCGGTCGAGAGCCCTGTAGGATCTGGGAGCGCAGTGTACGCCTCCATTCAGTTTGTGTTCGGGCCGTTTATTTAACCTGTTCTTTTTCGCAAAGGCCCTTAGGTTGCCTACTAGATACCCCTGTGTATAAACGAATTCAATTGTAAATTGTGGCTTGAGTGGCCGGAGAGTGATGTAATGTTGCGTTGAGTGGGCCCGTAAGGAACTGAGAGCCTGCCAGCTCTTTTTCAAAGTTTTGTAAGAGTAACGAGTGCCTCTGGAAGGCCAGACATTGTATTTTAGGAGCAAGTGCTCTTGAATTAGGGGATTTCTGCCCTTGACTAACTGAATCCTTGTTTTGAATTAAAGTTGTAAACTGGATCCGGTATCTGTGGAATTGTAAAACTAGGGGCTTTAAGCCCAGAATCTTTACAATTCACTAATCTTGGATTTTCCTAGTCTGTTTTCAAGATTCCCTTTGTACCTGACATGTTGTTATTTGTTGAGTTGTTGTTCCTTTGAAGAAATATAACCTTCGGTTCAAGTTTTAAATTGATTTTTGAGTGTAGATAGAGCCATTCACATTCTAATCCCCGTAGCAATTGTTATTAATTTTCGTTAACGTAAAAATGTGGATTGCTAGTTGGAAGTCATGTTAGGAGGGAAACACCAAGCTCCCAAGTATTAGGGCAGAGTTGAAAGAAGAAAGAGACTTGAACACGCGTCATATACAACAAAGAAACCAAAAAACAGGAAACTGAAGGGGGAACATGAATGGCAATGGAAAGTCAATGTCCCCTAAGCACCAAAATTAAAAATAAGCCATCTTGATTGAAATAGCGTCGTTTTGATTGTAAAATAACATGTAATTGAATGAATTATTCTAATAAATTCGTACGAGATATGAAACTAAGAGAAAAATATTGCTAACAAAAATATGGTTAAAAAGAGAGAGGTTCCAATCCTGTGATGTCATAGTCATCCTGAGTCAAGCCCTTCAAGTGGCAATTAATCTAATAAGAACGAAGCGTTAATCATATTCTTTTACATTTTAAACATTTTTGTTCAGGTGAATATCATACAGTATACATATAAAGGTAGCAAAAGATACAGTGTGAATCACACATAAGGTAAACTCTGTGTGGGCTTCAAGAATACAATAGCTAGATCATGGCATCTAGAGAATAGCATTTACCCCATTAGCATATTGGTGATATTGTACTCATTTTATGAACTGTTTTTCTGCGTTTGGTGTAATAAGAAGGAATCGCATGGCTTAAGGGGAAGGTTGGTTTCTTGATTTTCTTTGCTAATGAGCAACATACATAGCCTTTTCTTCAGGGTATTCTGGTTGCCACTGATCAAGTAGGCCTAGACAACTTACATTTCTTCGTCCAAGTAAAGTGTTCCGGCGTGATTATGGACAAGAGTGACATTTTAACCTAACTGCCAGTGTCATTATGAACAAAACTGGTAGTGTGATTATGGACAAGAGTGGTAGCTTAACCTAACTGGTAGTGTGACTATGGACAAGAGTGCCAGCTTAACATAACTGGTAGTGTGATTATGGACAAGAGTGATATTTAACCTAACTGCCAGTGAGATTATGAACAAGAGTGCCAGCTTAACCTAACTGGTAGTGTGACTATGGACAATAGTGGTAGCTTAAGCTAACTGGTAGTGTGATTATGGACAATAGCGACATTTTAACCTAACTGCCAGTGTGATTATGAACAAAACTGGTAGTGTGATTATGGACAAGAGTGGTAGCTTAACCTAACTGGTAGTGTGATTATGGACAAGAGTGCCAGCTTAACCTAACTGGTAGTGTGACTATGGCCAAGAGTGGTAGCTTAAGCTAACTGGTAGTGTGATTATGGACAAGAGTGACATTTTAACCTAACTGCCAGTGTGATTATGAACAAGAGTGCCAGCCTAACTTAACTGGTAGTGTGAATATGGACAATAGTGGTAGCTTAACCTAACTGGTAGTGTGATTATGACAAGAGTGCCAGCTTAACCTAACAGGTAGTGTGATTATGGACAAGAGTGGTAGCTTAACCTAACTGGTAGTGTGATTATGGACAAGAGTGACAGCTTAACATAACTGGTAGTGTGATTATGGACAAGAGTGATATTTAACCTAACTGCCAGTGAGATTATGAACAAGAGTGCCAGCTTAACCTAACTGGTAGTGTGAATATGGACAATAGTGGTAGCTTAACCTAACTGGTAGTGCGATTATGGACAAGAGTGGTAGCTTAACCTAACGGGTAGTGTGATTATGGACAAGAGAACCAGCTTAACCTAACTGGTAGTGTGATTATGGACAAGAGTGCTAGCTTAACATAACTGCCAGCGTGATTATGGACAAGAGTGCTAGCTTAACCCAACTGCCAGCGCGATTATGGACAAGAGTGCCAGCTTAACCTAACTGCCACCGTGATTATGGACAAGAGTGCCAGCTTAACCTAACTGGTAGTGTGATTATGGACAAGAGTGCCAGCTTAACATAACTGCCAGAGTGATTATGAGAAGAGTGCCAGCTTAACCTAACTGGTAGTGTGATTATGGACAAGAGCGACAGCTTAACCCGACTGGTAGTGTGATTATGAACAACAGAGTAGCTTAACATAACTGGACGTGCGATTATGGACAAGAGTGCCAGCTTAACATAACTGGTAGTGTGATTATGAACAAGAGTGGAAGCTTAACCTAACTGGTAGTGTGATTATGAAGAAGAGTGCCAGCTTAACCTAACTGGTAGTGTGATTAAGAACAAGAGTGCCAGCTTAACCTAACAGCCAGAGTGATTATGGACAAGAGTGCCAGCTTAAACTAACTGGTAGAGTGATTATGGACAAGAGTGCCAGCTTAACCTAACTGCCAGAGTGATTATGAACAAGAGTGCAGCTTAACCTAACTGGTAGTGTGATTATGGACAAGAGTGACAGCTTAACCCAGCTGGTAGTGTGATTATGAACAACAGAGTAGCTTACCATAACTGGTAGTGCGATTATGGACAAGAGTGCCAGCTTAACCTAACTGGTAGTGTGATTAAGAACAAGAGTGGAAGCTTAACCTAACTGGTAGTGTGATTATGGACAAGAGTGCCAGCTTAACCTAACTGGTAGTGTGACTATGGCCAAGAGTGGTAGCTTAAGCTAACTGGTAGTGTGATTATGGACAAGAGTGACATTTTAACCTAACTGGTAGTGTGATTATGAACAAGAGTGCCAGCTTAACCTAACTGGCAGCGTGATTATGTTCAAGAGTGCCAGCTGAACATAACTGACAGCGTGATTATGGACAAGAGTGCCAGCTGAACATAACCGACAGCGTGATTACGAACAAGACTGGCAGCTTAACCTAACTGACAGCGTAATTATGGACAAGAGTGCCAGCTGAACCTAACTGGTAGTGTGATTATGAACAAGAGTGCCAGCTGAACCTAACTGCCAGCGTGATTATGGACAAGAGTGCCAGCTGAACCTACCTGGTAGTGTGATTATGGACAAGTGTGCCATCTGAACCTAACCGGTAGTGCGATTATGGACAAGAGTGCCAGCTGAACCTAACTGGTAGTGTGATAATGGACAAGAGTGCCAGCTGAACGTAACTGGTAGTGTGATTATGTTCAAGAGTGCTAGCTTAACCTAACTGACAGCGTGATTATGGACAAAAGTGCCAGCTGAACATAACTGGTAGTGTGATTATGGACAAGAGTGCCAGCTGAACCTAACTGGTAGTGTGATTATGGACAAGTGTGCCAGCTGAACATAACCGGTAGTGCGATTCTGGACAAGAGTGCTAGCTTAACCTAACTGACAGCGTGATTATGGACAAGAGTACTCGCTTAACCAAACTGCCAGCGTGATTATGGACAAGTGTGCCAGCTGAACCTAACTGCCAGCGTGATTATGGACAACTGTGCTAGCTGAACCTAACTGGTAGTGTGATTATGGACAAGTGTGCCAGCTGAACCTAACTGGTAGTGTGATTATGGACAAGAGTACTAGCTTAACCTAACTGCCAGCGTGTTTATGAACAAGAGTGCCAGCTTAACCTAACCGGTAGTGTGATTATCGACAAGAGTGCCAGCTTAACCTAACTGCCAGAGTGATTAGGAACAAGAGTGCCAGCTTAACCTAACCGGTAGTGTGATTATGGACAAGAGTGCCAGCTTAACCTAACTGCCAGAGTGATTATGAACAAGAGTGCCAGCTTAACCTAAATGTTAGTGTGATTATGAACAAGAGTGCCAGCTTAACCTAACTGGTAGTGTGATTATGAAAAAGAGTGCCAGATTAATTTAACTGGTAGTGTGATTATGAACAAGAGTGGAAGCTTAACCTAACTGGTAGTGTGATTATGAACAGGAGTGCCAGCTTAACCTAACTGGTAGTGTGATTATGAACAAGAGTGCCAGCTGGACCTAACTGGTAGTGTGATTATGGACAAGAGTGCCAGCTTAATCTGACTGGTAGTGTGATTATGGACAAGAGTGCCAGCTTAACCCAACTGCCAGCGCGATTATGGATAAGAGTGCCAGCTTAACCTAACTGCCAGCGTGATTATGGACAAGAGTGCCAGCTTAACCTAACTGCCGGAGTGATTATTAACAAGAGTGCCAGCTTAACCTAACTGGTAGTATGATTATGGACAAGAGTGACAGCTTAACCCAACTGGTAGTGTGATTATGAACAACAGAGTAGCTTAACATAACTGGTAGTGCGATTATGGACAAGAGTGCCAGCTTAACCTAACTGGTAGTGTGATTATGAACAAGAGTGGAAGCTTAACCTAACTGGTAGTGTGATTATGAACAAGAGTGCCAGCTTAACCTAACTGGCAGCGTGATTATGTTCAAGAGTGGCAGCTGAACATAACTGAGAGCGTGATTATGGACAAGAGTGCCAGCTGAACCTAACTGACAGCGTGATTATGAACAAGACTGGCAGCTGAACATAACTGACAGCGTGATTATGGACAAGAGTGCCAGCTTAACCTAACTGACAGCGTGACTATGGACAAGAGTGCCAGCTGAACCTATCTGGTAGTGTGATTATGTTCAAGAGTGCTAGCTTAACCTAACTGACGGCGTGATTATGGACAAGAGTGCCAGCTGAACCTAACTGGTAGTGTGATTATGGACAATAGTGCCAGCTGAACCTAACCGGTAGTGCGATTATGGACAAGACTGCCAGCTGAACCTAACTGGTAGTGTGATTATGTTCAAGAGTGTTAGCTTAACCTAACTGACAGCGTGATTATGGACAAGAGTACCAGCTGAACCTAACTGGTAGTGTGATTATGGACAAGAGTGCCAGCTGAACCTAACTGGTAGTGTGATTATGGACAAGTGTGCCAGCTGAACCTAACCGGTAGTGCGATTATGGACAAGAGTGCTAGCATAACCTAACTGACAGCGTGATTATGGACAAGAGTGCTAGCTTAACGTAACTGCCAGCGTGGTTATGGACAAGTGTGCCAGCTGAACCTAACTGCCAGCGTGATTATGGACAAGTGTGCCAGCTGAACCTAACTGGTAGTGTGATTATGGACAAGTGTGCCAGCTGAACCTAACTGGTAGTGTGATTATGGACAAGAGTGCTAGCTTAACCTAACTGCCAGCGTGATTATGAACAAGAGTGCCAGCTTAACCTAACCGGTAGTGTGATTATGGACAAGAGTGCCAGCTTAACCTAACTGCCAGAGTGATTATGAACAAGGGTGCCAGCTTAACCTAACTGGTAGTGCGATTATGGACAAGAGTGCCAGCTTAACCCAACTGGTAGTGTGATTAAGGACAAGAGTGCCAGCTTAACCGAACTGGTAGTGTGATTATGAACAAGAGTGGAAGTTTAAAATAGCTGGTAGTGTGATTATGAAAAAGAGTGCCAGCTTAACCTAACTGGCAGCGTGATTATGTTCAAGAGTGCCAGCTGAACATAACTGACAGCGTGATTATGGACAAGAGTGCCAGCTGAACCTAAGTGACATCGTGATTACGAACAAGACTGGCAGCTTAACCTAACTGACAGCGTGATTATGGACAAGATTGCCAGCTGAACCAAACTGGTAGTGTGATTATGAACAAGAGTGCCAGCTGAACCTAACTGCCATCGTGATTATGAACAAGAGTGCCAGCTGAACCTAACTGGTAGTGTGATTATGGACAAGTGTGCCATCTGAACCTAACCGGTAGTGCGATTATGGACAAGAGTGCCAGCTGAACCTAACTGGTAGTGTGATAATGGACAAGAGTGCCAGCTGAACCTAACTGGTAGTGTGATTATGTTCAAGAGTGCTAGCTAAACGTAACTGACAGCGTGATTATGGACAAGAGTGCCAGCTGAACCTAACTGGTAGTGTGATTATGGACAAGAGTGCCAGCTGAACCTAACTGGTAGTGTGATTATGGACAAGAGTGCCAGCTGAACCTAACCGGTAGTGCGATTATGGACAAGAGTGCTAGCTTAACATAACTGACAGCGTGATTATGGACAAGAGTGCTAGCTTAACCTAACTGCCAGCGTGAATACGGACATGTGTGCCAGCTGAACATAACTGCCAGCGTGATTATGGACAAGTGTGCCAGCTGAACTTAACTGGTAGTGTGATTATGGACAAGTGTGCCAGCTGAACCTAACTCCCAGCGTGATTATGAACAAGAGTGCCAGCTTAACCTAACCGGTAATGTGATTATCGACAAGAGTGCCAGCTTAACCTAACTGCCAGAGTGATTATGAACAAGAGTGCCAGCTTAACCTAACCGGTAGTGTGATTATGGACAAGAGTGCCAGCTTAACCTAACTGCCAGAGTGATTATGAAGAAGAGTGCCAGCTTAACCTAACTGGTAGTGTGATTATGAACAAGAGTGCCAGCTTAACGTAACTGGTAGTGTGATTATGAACAAGAGTGGAAGCTTAACCTAACTGGTAGTGTGATTATGAACAAGAGTGCCAGCTCAATTTAACTGGTAGTGTGATCATGAAAGAGAGTGGAAGCTTAACCTAACTGGTAGTGTGATTATGAACAAGCGTGCCAGCTTAACCTAACTGGTAGTGTGATTATGAACAAGAGTGCCAGCTGAACCTAACTGGTAATGTGATTATGGACAAGAGTGCCAGCTTAATATAACTGGTAGTGTGATTATGGACAAGAGTGCTAGCTTAACCCAACTGCCAGCGCGATTATGGACAAGAGAGCCAGCTTAACCTAACTGCCAGCGTGATTATGGACAAGAGTGCCAGCTTAACCTAACTGGTACTGTGATTATGGACAAGAGTGCCAGCTTAACCTAACTGCCAGAGTGATTACGAACAAGAGTGCCAGCTTAACCTAACTGGTAGTGTGATTATGGACAAGAGTGACAGCTTAACCCAACTGGTAGTGTGATTATGAACAACAGAGTAGCTTAACATAACTGGTAGTGCGATCATGGAGAAGAGTGCCAGCTTAACCTAACTGGCAGTGTGATTATGAACAAGAGTGGAAGCTTAACATAACTGGTAGTGTGATTATGAACAAGAGTGCCAGCTTAACCTAACTGGCAGCGTGATTATGTTCAAGAGTGCCAGCTGAACATAACTGACAGCGTGATTATGGACAAGAGTGACAGCTGAACCTAACTGACAGCGTGATTATGAACAACACTGGCAGCTTAACCCAACTGACAGTGTGATTATGGACAATAGTGCCAGCTGAACCTAACCGGTAGTGCGATTATGGACAAGAGTGCCAGCTGAACCTAACTGGTAGTGTGATTATGTTCAAGAGTGCTAGCTTAACCTAACTGACAGCGTGATGATGGACAAGAGTGCCAGCTGAACATAACTGGTAGCGTGATTATGGACAAGAGTGCTAGCTTAACCTAACTGAGAGAGTGATTGTGAACATGAGTGCCAGCTTAACCTAACCGGTAAAGTGATTATGGACAAGACTGCCAGCAAAAACTAACTGCCAGAGTGATTGTGAACAAGAGTGCCAGCTTAACTTAACCGGTAGTGTGATTATGGACAAGAGTGCCAGCTTAACCTAACTGGTAGTGTGATTATGAACAAGAGTGCCAGCTGAACCTAACTGGTAGTGTGATTATGGACAAGAGTGCCAGCTTAATGTAACTGGTAGTGTGATTATGGACAAGAGTGCTAACTTAACCAAACTGCCAGCGCGATTGTGGACAAGAGTGCCAGCTTAACCTAACTGCCATCGTGATTATGGACAAGAGTGCCAGCTTAACCTAGGTGGTACTGTGATTATGGACAAGGATGCCCGCTTAACCTAACTGCCAGATTGATTAAGAACAAGAGTGCCAGCTTAACCTAACTGGTAGAGTGATTATGGACAAGAGTGACAGCTTAACCCAACTGGTAGTGTGATTATGAACAACAGAGTAGCTTAACATAACTGGTAGTGCGATTATGGACAAGAGTGCCAGCTTAACCTAACTGGTAGTGTGATTATGAACAAGAGTGGTAGCTTAACCTAAATGGTAGTGTGATTATCAACAAGAGTTCCAGCTTAACCTAACTACCAGCGTGATTATGAACAAGAGTGCCAGCTTAACCTAACTGGTAGTGCGATTATGGACAAGAGGGCCAGCTTAACCTAACTGGCAATGTGATTATGGACAAGAGTTCCAGCTGAACCTAACTGCCAGTGTGATTATGAACAAGAGTGCCAGCTTAACCTAACTGCCAGAGTGATTATGAAGAAGAGTGCCAGCTTAACCTAACTGGTAGTGTGATTATGAATAAGAGTGCCAGCTTAACGTAACTGGTAGTGTGATTATGAACAAGAGTGGAAGCTTAACCTAACTGGTAGTGTGATTATGAACAAGAGTGCCAGCTCAATTTAACTGGTAGTGTGATCATGAAAGAGAGTGGAAGCTTAACCTAACTGGTAGTGTGATTATGAACAAGCGTGCCAGCTTAACCTAACTGGTAGTGTGATTATGAACAAGAGTGCCAGCTGAACCTAACTGGTAATGTGATTATGGACAAGAGTGCCAGCTTAATATAACTGGTAGTGTGATTATGGACAAGAGTGCTAGCTTAACCCAACTGCCAGCGCGATTATGGACAAGAGAGCCAGCTTAACCTAACTGCCAGCGTGATTATGGACAAGAGTGCCAGCTTAACCTAACTGGTACTGTGATTATGGACAAGAGTGCCAGCTTAACCTAACTGCCAGAGTGATTACGAACAAGAGTGCCAGCTTAACCTAACTGGTAGTGTGATTATGGACAAGAGTGACAGCTTAACCCAACTGGTAGTGTGATTATGAACAACAGAGTAGCTTAACATAACTGGTAGTGCGATCATGGAGAAGAGTGCCAGCTTAACCTAACTGGCAGTGTGATTATGAACAAGAGTGGAAGCTTAACATAACTGGTAGTGTGATTATGAACAAGAGTGCCAGCTTAACCTAACTGGCAGCGTGATTATGTTCAAGAGTGCCAGCTGAACATAACTGACAGCGTGATTATGGACAAGAGTGACAGCTGAACCTAACTGACAGCGTGATTATGAACAACACTGGCAGCTTAACCCAACTGACAGTGTGATTATGGACAATAGTGCCAGCTGAACCTAACCGGTAGTGCGATTATGGACAAGAGTGCCAGCTGAACCTAACTGGTAGTGTGATTATGTTCAAGAGTGCTAGCTTAACCTAACTGACAGCGTGATGATGGACAAGAGTGCCAGCTGAACATAACTGGTAGCGTGATTATGGACAAGAGTGCTAGCTTAACCTAACTGAGA
The DNA here is from genome assembly GCF_040414725.1 of Anabrus simplex. Classification (NCBI taxonomy): domain Eukaryota; kingdom Metazoa; phylum Arthropoda; class Insecta; order Orthoptera; family Tettigoniidae; genus Anabrus; species Anabrus simplex. The sequence goes on from NC_090271.1 coordinate 4,894,387, forward strand.
GAGTGATTGTGAACATGAGTGCCAGCTTAACCTAACCGGTAAAGTGATTATGGACAAGACTGCCAGCAAAAACTAACTGCCAGAGTGATTGTGAACAAGAGTGCCAGCTTAACTTAACCGGTAGTGTGATTATGGACAAGAGTGCCAGCTTAACCTAACTGGTAGTGTGATTATGAACAAGAGTGCCAGCTGAACCTAACTGGTAGTGTGATTATGGACAAGAGTGCCAGCTTAATGTAACTGGTAGTGTGATTATGGACAAGAGTGCTAACTTAACCCAACTGCCAGCGCGATTGTGGACAAGAGTGCCAGCTTAACCTAACTGCCATCGTGATTATGGACAAGAGTGCCAGCTTAACCTAGGTGGTACTGTGATTATGGACAAGGATGCCCGCTTAACCTAACTGCCAGATTGATTAAGAACAAGAGTGCCAGCTTAACCTAACTGGTAGAGTGATTATGGACAAGAGTGACAGCTTAACCCAACTGGTAGTGTGATTATGAACAACAGAGTAGCTTAACATAACTGGTAGTGCGATTATGGACAAGAGTGCCAGCTTAACCTAACTGGTAGTGTGATTATGAACAAGAGTGGTAGCTTAACCTAAATGGTAGTGTGATTATCAACAAGAGTTCCAGCTTAACCTAACTACCAGCGTGATTATGAACAAGAGTGCCAGCTTAACCTAACTGGTAGTGCGATTATGGACAAGAGGGCCAGCTTAACCTAACTGGCAATGTGATTATGGACAAGAGTTCCAGCTGAACCTAACTGCCAGTGTGATTATGAACAAGAGTGCCAGCTTAACCTAACTGCCAGAGTGATTATGAAGAAGAGTGCCAGCTTAACCTAACTGGTAGTGTGATTATGAATAAGAGTGCCAGCTTAACGTAACTGGTAGTGTGATTATGAACAAGAGTGGAAGCTTAACCTAACTGGTAGTGTGATTATGAACAAGAGTGCCAGCTTAACCTAACTGGTAATGTGATTATGGACAAGAGCGCCAGGTTAACCTAACTGGTAGTGTAATTATGAACAAGAGTGGTAGCCTAACCTAACTGGTAATGTGATTATGAAAAAGAGTGCCAGCTTAACCTAACTGGTAGTGTGATTATGGACAAGAGTTCCAGCTGAACCTAACTGCCAGTGTGGTTATGAACAGGAGTGCCAGGTCAACCTAACTGGTAGTGTGATTACGGACAAGAGTGCCAGCTGAACCTAACTGGTAGTGTGATTACGGACAATAGTGCCAGGTTAACCTAACTGCCAGCGTGATTATGGACAAGAGTGCCAGCTTAACCTAACTGGTAGTGTGATTATGGACAAGAGTGGCATTTCAACCTAACTGCCAGTGTGATTATGAACAAGAGTGCCAGCTTAACCTAACTGGTAGTGTGATTATGAACAAGAGTGCCAGCTTAACCTAACTGCCAGTGTGATTATGAACAATAGTGCCAGCTTAACATAACTGGAAGTGTGATTATGAACAAGAGTGGTAGCTTAACCTAACTGGTAGTGTGATTATGAACAAGAGTGCCAGCATAACCTAACTCCCAGCGTGATTATTGACAAGAGTGCCAGCTTAACCAAAGTGCCAGCGTGATTATGAACAAGAGTGCCAGCTTAACTTAACTGGTAGTGCGATTATTGACAAGTTTACCAGCTTAAACTAACTGGTAGTGTGATTATGGACAAGAGTGCCAGCATAACCGAACTGGTAGTGTGATTATGAACAAGAGTAGTTGCTTAACCTAACTGGTAGTGTGATTATGAACAAGAGTGCCAGCTGAACCTAACTGGTAGTGTGGTTATGGACAAGAGTGCCAGCTTAATCTAACTGGTAGTGTGATTATGGACAAGAGTGCCAGCTTAACACAACTGGTGTGTGATTATGGACAAGAGTGCCAGCTTAATCTAACTGGTAGTGTGATTATGGACAAGAGTGCCAGCTTAACATAACTGGTAGTGTGATTATGGACAAGAGTGCCAGCTTAACCTAACTGGTAGTGTGATTATGGACCAGAGTGCCAGCTTAATCTAACTGGTAGTGTGATTATCGACAAGAGTGCCAGCTTAACCTATCTGGTAGTGTGATGATGAACAAGAGAGCAGCTTAAGTTAACTGGTAGTGTGATTATGAACAAGAGAGCAGCTTAACCTAACTGGTAGTGTGATTATGGACCAGAGTGCCAGCTTAACCTAACTGGTAGTGTGATTATGAACAAGAGTGGCAGCTTATCCTAACTGATAGTGTGATTATGAATAAGAGTGCCTGCTTAACCTAACTGCCAGCGTGATTATGGACAAGAGTTCCAGCTTAGCCTAACTGCCAGCGTGATTATGAACAAGAGTGCCAGCTTAACGTAACTGGTAGTGAGATTATGGACAAGAGTGACAGCTTAACCCAACTGGTAGTGTGATTATGAACAACAGAGTAGCTTTACATAACTGGTAGTGCGATTATGGAAATGAGTGCCAGCTTAACCTAACTGGTAGTGTGATTATGAACAAGAGTGGAAGCTTAACATAACTGGTAGTGTGATAATGAACAAGAGTGCCAGCTTAAACTAACTGGTAGTGTGATTATGAACAAGAGTGCCAGCTTAACCTAACTGTCAGAGTGATTATGAACAAGAAGTCGATCTTAACCTAACTGGTAGTGCGATTATGAACAAGAGTGGTAGCTTAATCTAACTGGTAGTGTGATTATGAACAAGAGTGCTAGCTTAACCTAACGGCCCGCGTGATTAAGAACAAGAGTGCCAGCTTAACCTAACTGGTAGTGCGATTATGGACAAGAGTGCCAGCTTAACCTAACTGGTAGTGTGATTATGGACAAGAGTGCCAGCTTAACCGAACCGGTAGTGTGATTATGAACAAGAGTGGTAGCTTAACCTAACTGGTAGTGTGATTATGAAAAAGAGTGCAAGCTGAACATAACTGGTAGTGTGATTATGGACAAGAGTGCCAGCTTAATCTAACTGGTAGTGTGATTATGGACAAGAGTGCCAGCTTAACCTAACTGGTAGTGTGATTATCGACAAGAGTGCCAGCATAACCTAACTGGTAGTGTGAATACGGACAAGATTGCAAACTTAATCTAACTGGTAGTGTTATTATGGACAAGAGTGCCAGCCTAACTTAACTGGTAGTGTGATTGTGAACAAGAGAGTAGCTTAACGTAACTGGTAGTGTGATTATGGTCAAGAGTGCCAGCTTAACCTAACTGGTAGTTTGATTATGAACATGAGTGGTAGCTTAACCTAACTGGTAGTGTGATTATGAACAAGAGTGGCAGCTTAACCTAACTGATATTGTGACTATGAACAAGAGTGCCTGCTTAACCTAACTGCCAGCGTGATTATGGACAAGAGTGCCAGCTTAAATTAACTTCCATCGTGATTGTGAACAAGAGTGCCAGCTTAACCTAACTGGTAGTGTGATTATGGACAAGAGTGCCAGCTTAACCTAACTGGTAGTGTGATTATGGACAAGAGAGCCAGCTGAACCTAACTGCCAGTGTGATTATGAACAAGAGTGCCAGCTTAACCTAACTGGTAGTGTGATTATGGACAAGAGAGCCAACTGAACCTAACTGCCAGTGTGATTATGAACAAGAGTGCCAGCGTAACCTAACTGGTAGTGTGATTATAGACAAGTGTGCCAGCTTAATCTAACTGCCAGCGGGATTATGAACAAGAGTGCCAGGTTAACCTAACTGGTAGTGTGATTATGGACAAGAGTGTCAGCTTAACCTAACTGGTAGTGTGAATATGAACAAAAGTGGCAGCTTAACCTAACTGCCAGCGTGATTATGGACAAGTGTGCCTGCTGAACCTAACCGGTAATGCTATTATGGACAAGAGTGCCAGCTTAACCTAACTGGTATTGTGATTATGTTCAAGAGTGCCAGCTGAACATAACCGACAGCGTGATTATGGACAAGAGTGCCAGCTGAACCCAACCGGTAGTGCGATTATGGACAAGAGTGGTAGCTTAACCTAACTGGTAGTGTGACTATGAACAAGAGTGCCAGGTTACCCTAACTGCCACCATGATTATGGACAAGAGTGACAGCTTAAGCTAACTGCCAGCGTTATTATGGACAAAAGTGCCAGCTTAACCTAACTGCCAGCGTGATTATGGACAAGTGTGCCAGCTGAACCTAACCGGTAATGCTATTATGGACAAGAGTGCCAGCTTAACCTAACTGTCAGTGTGATTATGGACAAGAGTGCCAGCTTAAGCTAACCGCCAGCGTGATTATGGACAACAGTGCCAGCTTAACATAACTGGTAGTGTGGTAATGGACAAGAGTGCCAGCTTAACCTAACTGGTAGTGTGATTATGAACAAGAGTGCCAGCTTAACCTAACTGGCAGCGTGATTATGTTCAAGAGTGCCAGCTGAACATAACTGACAGCGTGATTATGGACAAGAGTGCCAGCTGAACCTAACTGACAGCGTGATTTTGGACAAGAGTGCCAGCTGAACCTAACTGGTAGTGTGATTATGTTCAAGAGTGCTAGCTTAACCTAACTGACAGCGTGATTATGGACAAGAGTGCCAGCTGAACCTAACTGGTAGTGTGATTACGGACAAGAGTGCCAGATTAAGCTATCTGCCAGCGTGATTATGGACATGAGTGCCAACATAACCTAACCGGTAGTGTGATTATGGACAAGAGGGCCAGTTTAACCTCACTGCCAGAGTGATTATGAACAAGAGTGCCAGCTTAACCTAACTGGTAGTGTGATTATGGACAAGAGTGACAGCTTAACCGAACTGGTAGTGTGATTACGAACAACGGAGTAGCTTAACGTAACTGGTAGTGTGACTATGGACAAGACTGCCAGCTTTATCTAACTGGTATTGTGATTATGGACAAGAGTGCTAGCTTAACCCAACTGCAAGCGCGATTATGGACATGAGTGCCAGCTTAACCTAAATGCCAGCGTGATTATGGACAAGAGTGCCAGCTTAACCTAACTGGTAGTGTGATTATAAACAAGAGTGGCTGCTTAACCTGACTGATATTGTGATTATGAACAAGGGTGCCTGCTTAACCTAACTGCCAACGTGATTATGGACAAGAGTGCCAGCTTAACCTAACTTCCAGCGTGATTATGAACAAGAGTGCCAGCTTAACCTAACTGGTAGTGTGATTATGGACAAGTTTGCCAGCTTAACCTAACTGGTAGTGTGATTATGAACAAGAGTGCCAGCCTAACCTAACTGGTAGTGTGATTATGGACAAGAGTGCCAGCCTAACCTAACTGGTAGTGTGATTATGGACGAGAGCGCCAGGTTAACCTAACTGGTAGTGTGATTATGAACAAGAGTGGTAGCCTAACCTAACTGTTAGTGTGATTATGAACAAGAGTGCCAGCTTAACCTAACTGGTAGTGTGATCATGGACAAGTTTGCCAGCTTAACCTAACTGGTAGTGTGATTATGAACAAGAGTGCCAGGTTAACCTAACCGGTAGTGCGATTATGGACAAGCGTGCCAGCTTAAGCTGACTGCCAGCGTGATTATGGAGAAGGCTGCCAGCTTAACCTAAAAGGTAATGTGTTTATGGACAAGAGTGGTAGCCTAACCTAACTGACAGCGTGATTATGGACAAGAGTGCCAGCTTAACCTAACTGCCAGTGTGATTATGAACAAGAGTGCCAGGTTAACCTACCCGGTAGTGTGATGATGGACAAGAGTGCCAGCTTAACCTAACCGGTAGTGCGATTATGAACAAGAGTGCCAGCGTAACCTAACTGGTAGCGTGATTATGGACAAGTGTGCCAGCTTAATCTAACCGGTAATGCTATTATGGACTTTAGTGCCAGCTTAACCTAACTGGTATTGTGATTATGTTCAAGAGTGCCAGCTGAACCTAACCGGTAGTGCGATTATGGACAAGAGTGGTAGCTTAACCTAACTGGTAGTGTGACTATGAACAAGAGTGCCAGGTTACCCTAACTGCCACCGTGATTATGGACAAGAGAGACAGCTTAAGCTAACTCCCAGCGTGTTTATGGACAAAAGTGCCAGCTTAATCTAACTGCCAGCGTGATTATGGACAAGTGTGCCTGGTGAACCTAACCGGTAATGCTATTATGGACAAGAGTGCCAGCTTAACCTAACTGTCAGTGTGATTATGGACAAGAGTGCCAGCTTAAGCTAACCGCCAGCGTGATTATGGACAAGAGTGCCAGCTTAACATAACTGGTAGTGTGATTATGGACAAGAGTGACAGCTTAACCCAACTGGTAGTGTGATTATTAACAACGGAGTAGCTTAACATAACTGGTAACGCGATTATGGACAAGAGTGCCAGCTCAACCTAACTGACAGCGTGATTATGGGCATGAGTGCCAGCTGAACCTAACTGGTAGTGTGATTACGGACAAGAGTGCCAGCTTAACCTAACTGGTAGTGTGATTACGGACAAGAGTGCCAGATTAAGCAATCTGCCAGCGTGATTATGGACATGAGTGCCAGCTTAACCTAACCGGTAGTGTGATTATGGACAAGAGTGCCAGGTAACGTCACTGCCAGAGTGATTATGAACAAGAGTGCCAGCTTAACCTAACTGGTAGTGTGATTATGGACAAGAGTGAAAGCTTAACCCAAATGGTAGTGTGATTATGAACAACGGAGTAGCTTAACATAACTGGTGGCGCGATTATGGACAAGAGTGCCAGCTTAACCTAACTGGTAGTGTGATTATGAACAAGAGTGGAAGCTTAACCTAACTGGTAGTGTGATTATGAACAAGAGTGCCAGCTTAACCTGACTGGTAGTGTGATTATGAACAAGAGTGCCAGCTGAACATAACTGGTAGTGTGATTATGGACAAGACTGCCAGCTTTATCTAACTGGTAGTGTGATTATGGACAAGAGTGCTAGCTTAACCCAACTGCCAGCGCGATTATGGACAAGAATGCCAGCTTATCCTAACTGCCAGCGTGATTATGGACAAGAGTGCCAGCTTAACCTAACTGGTAGTGTGATTATGGACAAGAGTGCCAGCTTAACCTAACTGCCAGAGTGATTATGAACAATAGTGCCAGCTTAACCTAACTGGTAATGTGATTATGGACAAGAGTGACAGCTTAACCCAACTGGTAGTGTGATTATGAACAACAGAGTAGCTTAACATAACTGGTAGTGCGATTATGGACAAGAGGGCCAGCTTAACCTAACTCGCAGTGTCTTTAGGAACAAGAGTGGAAGCTTAACCTAACTGGTAGTGTGATTATGAACAAGAGTGCCAGCTTAACCTAACTGCCAGGGTGATTATGAACAAGAGTGCCAGCTTAACCTAACTGGTAGTGTGATTATGAACAAGGGTGGTAGATTAACGTAAATGGTAGTGTGATTATGAACAAAAGTTCCAGCTTAACCTAACTGCCAGAGTGATTATGAACAAGAGTGCCAGCTTAACCTAACTGGTAGAGCGATTATGGACCAGAGTGCCAGCCTAACATAACTGGTAGTGTGATTATGGACAAGAGTGCCTGCTTAACCTAACTGATAGTGTGATTATGAACAAGACTGCCTGCTTAACCTAACTGCCAGCGTGATTATGGACAAGAGTGCCAGCTGAACCTAACTGCCAGCGTGATTATGAACTAGAGTGCCAGCTCAACCTAAGTGGTAGTGTGATTATGGACAAGAGTGCCAGCTTAACCGAACTGGTAGTGTGATTATGGACAAGAGTGCCAGATCAATCTAACTGGTAGTGTGATTATGGACAAGAGTGCCAGCTTAACCCAACTGGTTGTGTGATTATGGACAAGAGTGCCAGCTTAATCTAACTGGTAGTGTGATTATGGACAAGAGTGCCAGCTTAACCTAAGTGGTAGTGTGATTATGGACAAGAGTGCCAGCTTAACCCAACTGGTTGTGTGATTATGGACAAGAGTGCCAGCTTAATCTAACTGGTAGTGTGATTATGGACAAGAGTGCCAGCTTAACCTAACTTGAAGTGTGATTATGGACACGAGTGCCAGCTTAACCTAACTGGTAGTGTGATTATGGACAAGAGTGCCAGCTTAATCTAACTGCTAGTGTGATTATGGACAAGAGTGCCCTCTTAACCTAACTGGTAGTGTGATTATGGACAAGAGTGCCCGCTTAACCTAACCGGTAGTGCGAATATGGACAAGAGTGCCAGCTTAAGCTAACTGCCAGCGTGATTATGGAGCAGACTGCCAGCTTAACCTAACCAGTAGTGTGATTATGGACAAGAGTGGTAGCTTAACCTAACTGACAGCGTGATTATGGACAAGAGTGCCAGCTTAACCTAACTGCCAGTGTGATTATGAACAAGAGTGCCAGGTTAACCTACCTGGTAGTGTGATTATGGACAAGAGTGCCAGCTTAACCTAGCCGGTAGTGCGATTATGAACAATAGTGCCAGCTTAACCTAACTGGTAGTGTGATTATGAACAAGAGTGCCAGCTTAATCAAACTGCCAGCGTGACTATGAACGAGAGTGCCAGGTTAACCTAACTGGTAGTGTGATTATGGACAAGAGTGTCAGCTTAACCTAACTAGTAGTGTGATTATGAACAAAAGTGTCAGCTTAACATAACTGGTAGTGTGATTATGAAGAAAAGTGTCAGCTTAACCTAACTGGTAGTGTGATTACGTTCAAGAGTGCTAGCATAACCTAACTGACAGCGTGATTATGGACAAAAGTGCCAGCTGAACCTAACTGGTAGTGTGATTATGTCCAAGAGTGCTAGCTTAACCTAACTGACAGCGTGAATATGGACAAGAGTGCCAGCTGAACCTAACTGGTAGTGTGATTATGGACAATAGTGCCAGGTTACCCTAACTGCCAGCGTGATTATGGAAAAGAGTGACAGCTTAAGCTAACTGCCAGCGTGATTATGGACAAGAGTGCCAGCTTAACTTAACTGGTAGTGTGATTATGAACAAGAGTGCCAGCTGAACCTAACTGGTACTGTGATTATGGACAAAAGTGCCAGCTTAACCTAACTGCCAGCGTGATTATGGACAAGTGTGCCAGCTGAACCTAACCGGTAATTCGATTATGGACAAGAGTGCCAACTTAAGCTAACTGCCAGCGTGATTATGGACAAGAGTGCCAGCTTAACCAAACTGCCAGCGTGATTATGAACAAGAGTGCCAGGTTAACCTAACTGGTAGTGTGATTATGGACAATAATGCCAGGTTACCCTAACTGGTAGTGTGATTACGGACAAGAATGCCAGCTTAACCTAACTGGTAGTGTGATTATGGACAATAGTGCCAGGTTACCCTAACTGCCAGCGTGATTATGGACAACAGTGACAGCTTAACCTAACTGCCAGCGTGAATATGGACAAGAGTGACAGCTTAAGCTAACTGCCAGCGTGATTATGGACAAGAGTGATAGCTGTACCTAACTGGTAGTGTGATTATGGACAATAGTGCCAGGTTACCCTAACTGCCAGCGTGATTATGGACAAGAGTGCCAGCTTAACGTAACTGGTAGTGTGATTATGGACAAGAGTGCCAAGTTAACCTAACTGGTAGTGTGATTATGGACAAGAGTGCCAGCTTAACCTAACTGCCAGTGTGATTATGAACAAGAGTGCCAAGTTAACCTAACTGGTTGTGTGATTATGGACAATAGTGCCAGCTTAACATAATCGGTAGTGCGATTGTGGACAAGAGTGCCAGCTCAAACTAACTGCCAGCGTGATTATGGAAAAGAGTGCCAGCTTAACCTAACTGGTAGTGTGATTATGAACAAGAATGGAAGCTTAACATAACTGGTAGTGTGATAATGAACAAGAGTGCCAGCTTAAACTAACTGGTAGTGTGATTATGAACAAGAGTGCCAGCTTAACCTAACTGTCAGACTGATTATGAACAAGAAGTCGATCTTAACCTAACTGGTAGTGCGATTATGAACAAGAGTGGTAGCTTAATCTAACTGGTAGTGTGATTATGAACAAGAGTGCTAGCTTAACCTAACGGCCCGCGTGATTAAGAACAAGAGTGCCAGCTTAACCTAACTGGTAGTGCGATTATGGACAAGAGTGCCAGCTTAACCTAACTGGTAGTGTGATTATGGACAAGAGTGCCAGCTTAACCGAACCGGTAGTGTGATTATGAACAAGAGTGGTAGCTTAACCTAACTGGTAGTGTGATTATGAAAAAGAGTGCAAGCTGAACCTAACTGGTAGTGTGATTATGGACAAGAGTGCCAGCTTAATCTAACTGGTAGTGTGTTTATGGACAAGAGTGCCAGCTTAACCTAACTGGTAGTGTGATTATGGACAAGAGTGCCAGCATAACCTAACTGGTAGTGTGATTATGGACAAGATTGCAAACTTAATCTAACTGGTAGTGTTATTATGGACAAGAGTGCCAGCCTAACTTAACTGGTAGTGTGATTGTGAACAAGAGAGTAGCTTAACGTAACTGGTAGTGTGATTATGGTCAAGAGTGCCAGCTTAACCAAACTGGTAGTTTGATTATGAACATGAGTGGTAGCTTAACCTAACTGGTAGTGTGTTTATGAACAAGAGTGGCAGCTTAACCTAACTGATATTGTGACTATGAACAAGAGTGCCTCCTTACGCAAACTGCCAGCGTGATTATGGACAAGGGTGCCAGCTTAAATTAACTTCCATCGTGATTGTGAACAAGAGTGCCAGCTTAACCTAACTGGTAGTGTGATTATGGACAAGAGAGCCAGCTGAACCTAACTGCCAGTGTGATTATGAACAAGAGTGCCAGCGTAACCTAACTGGTAGTGTGATTATAGACAAGTGTGCCAGCTTAATCTAACTGCCAGCGGGATTATGAACAAGAGTGCCAGGTTAACCTAACTGGTAGTGTGATTATGGACAAGAGTGTCAGCTTAACCTAACTGGTAGTGTGAATATGAACAAAAGTGGCAGCTTAACATAACTGCCAGCGTGATTATGGACAAGTGTGCCAGCTGAACCTAACCGGTAATGCTATTATGGACAAGAGTGCCAGCTTAACCTAACTGTCAGTGTGATTATGGACAAGAGTGCCAGCTTAAGCTAACCGCCAGCGTGATTATGGACAAGAGTGCCAGCTTAACATAACTGGTAGTGTGATTATGTTCAAGAGTGCTAGCTTAACCTAACTGACAGCGTGATTATGGACAAGAGTGCCAGCCGAACCTAACTGGTAGTGTGATTACGGACAAGTGTGCCAGATTAAGCTATCTGCCAGCGTGATTATGGACATGAGTGCCAACTTAACCTAACCGGTAGTGTGATTATGGACAAGAGTGCCAGCTTAACCTCACTGCCAGAGTGATTATGAACAAGAGTGCCAGCTTAACCTAACTGGTAGTGTGATTATGGACAAGAGTGCCAGCTTAACCTAACTGCCACCATGATTATGGACAAGAGTGACAGCTTAAGCTAACTGCCAGCGTGATTATGGACAAAAGTGCCAGCTTAACCTAACTGCCAGCGTGATTATGGACAAGTGTGCCAGCTGAACCTAACCGGTAATGCTATTATGGACAAGAGTGCTAGCTTAACCTAACTGTCAGTGTGATTATGGACAAGTGTGCCAGCTTAATCTAACTGCCAGCGGGATTATGAACAAGAGTGCCAGGTTAACCTAACTGGTAGTGTGATTATGGACAAGAGTGTCAGCTTAACCTAACTGGTAGTGTGAATATGAACGAAAGTGGCAACTTAACCTAACTGCCAGCGTGATTATGGACAAGTGTGCCTGCTGAACCTAACCGGTAATGCTATTATGGACAAGAGTGCCAGCTTAACCTAACTGGTATTGTGATTATGTTCAAGAGTGCCAGCTGAACATAACCGACAGCGTGATTATGGACAAGAGTGCCAGCTGAACCCAACCGGTAGTGCGATTATGGACAAGAGTGGTAGCTTAACCAAACTGGTAGTGTGATTATGGACAATAGTGCCAGGTTACCCTAACTGCCAGCGTGATTATGGACAGGAGTGCCAGCTTAACATAACTGGTAGTGTGATAATGGACAAGAGTGCCAGCTTAACCTAACTGGTAGTGTGATTATGAACAAGAGTGCCAGCTTAACCTAACTGGCAGCGTGATTATGTTCAAGAGTGCCAGCTGAACATAGCTGACAGCGTGATTATGGACAAGAGTGCCAGCTGAACCGAACTGACAGCGTGATTATGGACAAGAGTGCCAGCTGAACCTAACTGGCAGTGTGATTATGTTCAAGAGTGTTAGCTTAACCTAACTGACAGCGTGATTATGGACAAGAGTGCCAGCCGAACCTAACTGGTAGTGTGATTACGGACAAGAGTGCCAGATTAAGCTATCTGCCAGCGTGATTATGGACATGAGTGCCAACTTAACCTAACCGGTAGTGTGATTATGGACAAGAGTGCCAGCTTAACCTCACTGCCAGAGTGATTATGAACAAGAGTGCCAGCTTAACCTAACTGGTAGTGTGATTATGGACAAGAGTGACAGCTTAACCGAACTGGTAGTGTGATTACGAACAACGGAGTAGCTTAACGTAACTGGTAGTGTGATTATGGACAAGACTGCCAGCTTTATCTAACTGGTATTGTGATTATGGACAAGAGTGCTAGCTTAACCCAACTGCCAGCGCGATTATGGACATGAGTGCCAGCTTAACCTAAACGCCAGTGTGATTATGGACAAGAGTGCCAGCTTAACCTAACTGGTAGTGTGATTATGGTCAAGAGGGCCAGCTTAACATAACTGGTAGTGTGATTATGAACAAGAGTGGTAGCTTAACCTAACTGGTAGTGTGATTATGAACAAGAGTGGCTGCTTAACCTAACTGATATTGTGATTATGAGCAAGGGTGCCTGCTTAACCTAACTGCCAGCGTGATTATGGACAAGAGTGCCAGCTTAACCTAACTTCCAGCGTGATTATGAACAAGAGTGCCTGCTTAACCTAACTGGTAGTGTGATTATGGACAAGTTTGCCAGCTTAACCTAACTGGTAGTTTGATTATGAACAAGAGTGCCAGCCTAACCTAACTGGTAGTGTGATTATGGACAAGAGTGCCAGCCTAACCTAACTGGTAGTGTGATTCTGGACAAGAGCGCCAGGTTAACCTAACTGGTAGTGTGATTATGAACAAGAGTGGTAGCCTAACCTAACTGTTAGTGTGATTATGAACAAGAGTGCCAGCTTAACCTAACTGGTAGTGTGATCATGGACAAGAGAGCCAGCTGAACCTAACTGCCAGTGTGATTATGAACAAGAGTGCCAGGTTAACCTAACCGGTAGTGCGATTATGGACAAGCGTGCCAGCTTAAGCTGACTGCCAGGGTGATTATGGAGAAGGCTGCCAGCTTAACCAAAAAGGTAATGTGTTTATGGACAAGAGTGGTAGCCTAACCTAACTGACAGCGTGATTATGGACAAGAGTGCCAGCTAAACCTAACTGCCAGTGTGATTATGAACAAGAGTGCCAGGTTAACCTACCCGGTAGTGTGATTATGGACAAGAGTGCCAGCTTAATCTAACTGGTAGTGTGATTATGGACAAGAGTGCCAGCTTAACCTAACTGGTAGTGTGATTATGGATAAGAGTGCCAGCATAACCTAACTGGTAGTGTGATTATGGACAAGATTGCAAACTTAATCTAACTGGTAGTGTTATTATGGACAAGAGTGCGAGCCTAACTTAACTGGTAGTGTGATTGTGAACAAGAGAGTAGCTTAACGTAACTGGTAGTGTGATAATGGTGAAGAGTGCCAGCTTAACCTAACTGGTAGTTTGATTATGAACATGAGTGGTAACTTAACCTAACTGGTAGTGTGATTATGAACAAGAGTGGCAGCTTAACCTAACTGATATTGTGAGTATGAACAAGAGTGCCTGCTTAACCTAACTGCCAGCGTGATTATGGAGAAGAGTGCCAGCTTAAATTAACTTCCATCGTGATTGTGAACAAGAGTGCCAGCTTAACCTAACTGGTAGTGTGATTATGGACAAGTTTGCCAGCTTAACCTAACTGCCAGCGGGATTATGAACAAGAGTGCCAGGTTAACCTAACTGGTAGTGTGATTATGGACAAGAGTGCCAGCTTAACCTAACTGCCAGTGTGATTATGAACAAGAGTGCCAGCGTAACCTAACTGGTAGCGTGATTATAGACAAGTGTGCCAGCTTAATCTAACTGCCAGCGGGATTATGAACAAGAGTGCCAGGTTAACCTAACTGGTAGTGTGATTATGGACAAGAGTGTCAGCTTAACCTAACTGGTAGTGTGAATATGAACAAAAGTGGCAGCTTAACCTAACTGCCAGCGTGATTATGGACAAGTGTGCCTGCTGAACCTAACCGGTAATGCTATTATGGACAAGAGTGCCAGCTTAACCTAACTGGTATTGTGATTATGTTCAAGAGTGCCAGCTGAACATAACCGACAGCGTGATTATGGACAAGAGTGCCAGCTGAACCCAACCGGTAGTGCGATTATGGACAAGAGTGGTAGCTTAACCTAACTGGTAGTGTGACTATGAACAAGAGTGCCAGGTTACCCTAACTGCCACCATGATTATGGACAAGAGTGACAGCTTAAGCTAACTGCCAGCGTGATTATGGACAAAAGTGCCAGCTTAACCTAACTGCCAGCGTGATTATGGACAAGTGTGCCAGCTGAACCAAACCGGTAATGCTATTATGGACAAGAGTGCCAGCTTAACCTAACTGTCAGTGTGATTATGGACAAGAGTGCCAGCTTAAGCTAACCGCCAGCGTGATTATGGACAAGAGTGCCAGCTTAACATAACTGGTAGTGTGATAATGGACAAGAGTGCCAGCTTAACCTAACTGGTAGTGTGATTATGAACAAGAGTGCCAGCTTAACCTAACTGGCAGCGTGATTATGTTCAAGAGTGCCAGCTGAACGTAACTGACAGCGTGATTATGGACAAGAGTGCCAGCTGAACCTAACTGACAGCGTGATTATGGACAAGAGTGCCAGCTGAACCTAACTGGTAGTGTGATTATGTTCAAGAGTGCTAGCTTAACCTAACTGACAGCGTGATTATGGACAAGAGTGCCAGCTGAACCCAACTGGTAGTGTGATTATGGACAAGAGTGCCAGATTAAGCTATCTGCCAGCGTGATTATGGACATGAGTGCCAACTTAACCTAACCGGTAGTGTGATTATGGACAAGTGTGCCAGCTTAACCTCACTGCCAGAGTGATTATGAACAAGAGTGCCAGCTTAACCTAACTGGTAGTGTGATTATGGACAATAGTGTCAGCTTAACCGAACTGGTAGTGTGATTACGAACAACGGAGTAGCTTAACGTAACTGGTAGTGTGATTATGGACAAGACTGCCAGCTTTATCTAACTGGTATTGTGATTATGGACAAGAGTGCTAGCTTAACCCAACTGCCAGCGCGATTATGGACATGAGTGCCAGCTTAACCTAAATGCCAGCGTGATTATGGACAAGAGTGCCAGCTTAACCTAACTGGTAGTGTGATTATGGTCAAGAGGGCCAGCTTAACATAACTGGTAGTGTGATTATGAACAAGAGTGTTAGCTTAACCTAACTGGTAGTGTGATTATGAACAAGAGTGGCTGCTTAACCTAACTGATATTGTGATTATGAACAAGGGTGCCTGCTTAACCTAACTGCCAGCGTGATTATGGACAAGGGTGCCAGCTTAACCTAACTGGTAGTGTGATCATGGACAAGAGAGCCAGCTGAACCTAACTGCCAGTGTGATTATGAACAAGAGTGCCAGGTTAACCTAACCGGTAGTGCGATTATGGACAAGCGTGCCTGCTTAAGCTGACTGCCAGCGTGATTATGGAGAAGGCTGCCAGCTTAACCTAAAAGGTAATGTGTTTATGGACAAGAGTGGTAGCCTAACCTAACTGACAGCGTGATTATGGACAAGAGTGCCAGCTTAACCTAACTGCCAGTGTGATTATGAAGAAGAGTGCCAGGTTAACCTACCCGGTAGTGTGATGATGGACAAGAGTGCCAGCTTAACCTAACCGGTAGTGCGATTATGAACAAGAGTGCCAGCGTAACCTAACTGGTAGCGTGATTATGGACAAGTGTGCCAGCTTAATCTAACCGGTAATGCTATTATGGACTTTAGTGCCAGCTTAACCTAACTGGTAGTGTGAATATGAACGAAAGTGGCAACTTAACCTAACTGCCAGCGTGATTATGGACAAGTGTGCCTGCTGAACCTAACCGGTAATGCTATTATGGACAAGAGTGCCAGCTTAACCTAACTGGTAATTTGATTATGTTCAAGAGTGCCAGCTGAACATAACCGACAGCGTGATTATGGACAAGAGTGCCAGCTGAACCCAACCGGTAGTGCGATTATGGACAAGAGTGGTAGCTTAACCAAACTGGTAGTGTGATTATGGACAATAGTGCCAGGTTACCCTAACTGCCAGCGTGATTATGGACAGGAGTGCCAGCTTAACATAACTGGTAGTGTGATAATGGACAAGAGTGCCAGCTTAACCTAACTGGTAGTGTGATTATGAACAAGAGTGCCAGCTTAACCTAACTGGCAGCGTGATTATGTTCAAGAGTGCCAGCTGAACATAACTGACAGCGTGATTATGGACAAGAGTGCCAGCTGACCTAACTGACAGCGTGATTATGGACAAGAGTGCCAGCTGAACCTAACTGGCAGTGTGATTATGTTCAAGAGTGCTAGCTTAACCTAACTGACAGCGTGATTATGGACAAGAGTGCCAGCCGAACCTAACTGGTAGTGTGATTACGGACAAGAGTGCCAGATTAAGCTATCTGCCAGCGTGATTATGGACATGAGTGCCAACTTAACCTAACCGGTAGTGTGATTATGGACAAGAGTGCCGGCTTAACCTCACTGCCAGAGTGATTATGAACAAGAGTGCCAGCTTAACCTAACTGGTAGTGTGATTATGGACAAGAGTGACAGCTTAACCGAACTGGTAGTGTGATTACGAACAACGGAGTAGCTTAACGTAACTGGTAGTGTGATTATGGACAAGACTGCCAGCTTTATCTAACTGGTATTGTGATTATGGAAAAGAGTGCTAGCGTAACCCAAATGCCAGCGCGATTATGGACATGAGTGCCAGCTTAACCTAAACGCCAGTGTGATTATGGACAAGAGTGCCAGCTTAACCTAACTGGTAGTGTGATTATGGTCAAGAGGACCAGCTTAACATAACTGGTAGTGTGATTATGAACAAGAGTGGTAGCTTAACCTAACTGGTAGTGTGATTATGAACAAGAGTGGCTGCTTAACCTAACTGATATTGTGATTATGAGCAAGGGTGCCTGCTTAACCTAACTGCCAGCGTGATTATGGACAAGAGTGCCAGCTTAACCTAACTTCCAGCGTGATTATGAACAAGAGTGCCAGCTTAACCTAACTGGTAGTTTGATTATGAACAAGAGTGCCAGCCTAACCTAACTGGTAGTGTGATTATGGACAAGAGTGCCAGCCTAACCTAACTGGTAGTGTGATTCTGGACAAGAGCGCCAGGTTAACCTAACTGGTAGTGTGATTATGAACAAGAGTGGTAGCCTAACCTAACTGTTAGTGTGATTATGAACAAGAGTGCCAGCTTAACCTAACTGGTAGTGTGATCATGGACAAGAGAGCCAGCTGAACCTAACTGCCAGTGTGATTATGAACAAGAGTGCCAGGTTAACCTAACCGGTAGTGCGATTATGGACAAGCGTGCCAGCTTAAGCTGACTGCCAGCGTGATTATGGAGAAGGCTGCCAGCTTAACCTAAAAGGTAATGTGTTTATGGACAAGAGTGGTAGCCTAACCTAACTGACAGCGTGATTATGGACAAGAGTGCCAGCTAAACCTAACTGCCAGTGTGATTATGAACAAGAGTGCCAGGTTAACCTACCCGGTAGTGTGATTATGGACAAGAGTGCCAGCTTAATCTAACTGGTAGTGTGATTATGGACAAGAGTGCCAGCTTAGCCTAACTGGTAGTGTGATTATGGACAAGAGTGCCAGCATAACCTAACTGGTAGTGTGATTATGGACAAGATTGCAAACTTAATCTAACTGGTAGTGTTATTTTGGACAAGAGTGCCAGCCTAACTTAACTGGTAGTGTGATTGTGAACAAGAGAGTAGCTTAACGTAACTGGTAGTGTGATAATGGTCAAGAGTGCCAGCTTAACCTAACTGGTAGTTTGATTATGAACATGAGTGGTAGCTTAACCTAACTGGTAGTGTGATTATGAACAAGAGTGGCAGCTTAACCTAACTGATATTGTGACTATGAACAAGAGTGCCTGCTTAACCTAAGTGCCAGCGTGATTATGGACAAGAGTGCCAGCTTAAATTAACTTCCATCGTGATTGTGAACAAGAGTGCCAGCTTAACGTAACTGGTAGTGTGATTATGGAAAGGTTTGCCAGCTTAACCTAACTGCCAGCGGGATTATGAACAAGAGTGCCAGGTTAACCTAACTGGTAGTGTGATTATGGACAAGAGTGCCAGCTTAACCTAACTGCCAGTGTGATTATGAACAAGAGTGCCAGCGTAACCTAACTGGTAGCGTGATTATAGACAAGTGTGCCAGCTTAATCTAACTGCCAGCGGGATTATGAACAAGAGTGCCAGGTTAACCTAACTGGTAGTGTGATTATGGACAAGAGTGTCAGCTTAACCTAACTGGTAGTGTGAATATGAACAAAAGTGGCAGCTTAACCTAACTGCCAGCGTGATTATGGACAAGTGTGCCTGCTGAACCTAACCGGTAATGCTATTATGGACAAGAGTGCCAGCTTAACCTAATTGGTATTGTGATTATGTTCAAGAGTGCCAGCTGAACATAACCGACAGCGTGATTATGGACAAGAGTGCCAGGTGAACCCAAACGGTAGTGCGATTATGGACAAGAGTGGTAGCTTAACCTAACTGGTAGTGTGACTATGAACAAGAGTGCCAGGTTACCCTAACTGCCACCATGATTATGGACAAGAGTGACAGCTTAAGCTAACTGCCAGCGTGATTATGGACAAAAGTGCCAGCTTAACCTAACTGCCAGCGTGATTATGGACAAGTGTGCCAGCTGAACCAAACCGGTAGTGCTATTATGGACAAGAGTGCCAGCTTAACCTAACTGTCAGTGTGATTATGGACAAGAGTGCCAGCTTAAGCTAACCGCCAGCGTGATTATGGACAAGAGTGCCAGCTTAACATAACTGGTAGTGTGATAATGGACAAGAGTGCCAGCTTAACCTAACTGGTAGTGTGATTATGAACAAGAGTGCCAGCTTAACCTAACTGGCAGCGTGATTATGTTCAAGAGTGCCAGCTGAACATAACTGACAGCGTGATTATGGACAAGAGTGCCAGCTGAACCTAACTGACAGCGTGATTATGGACAAGAGTGCTAGCTGAACCTAACTGGTAGTGTGATTATGTTCAAGAGTGCTAGCTTAACCTAACTGACAGCGTGATTATGGACAAGAGTGCCAGCTGAACCCAACTGGTAGTGTGATTACGGACAAGAGTGCCAGATTAAGCTATCTGCCAGCGTGATTATGGACATGAGTGCCAACTTAACCTAACCGGTAGTGTGATTATGGACAAGAGTGCCAGCTTAACCTCACTGCCAGAGTGATTATGAACAAGAGTGCCAGCTTAACCTAACTGGTAGTGTGATTATGGACAATAGTGACAGCTTAACCGAACTGGTAGTGTGATTACGAACAACGGAGTAGCTTAACGTAACTGGTAGTGTGATTATGGACAAGACTGCCAGCTTTATCTAACTGGTATTGTGATTATGGACAAGAGTGCTAGCTTAACCCAACTGCCAGCGCGATTATGGACATGAGTGCCAGCTTAACCTAAATGCCAGCGTGATTATGGACAAGAGTGCCAGCTTAACCTAACTGGTAGTGTGATTATGGTCAAGAGGGCCGGCTTAACATAACTGGTAGTGTGATTATGAACAAAAGTGGTAGCTTAACCTAACTGGTAGTGTGATTATGAACAAGAGTGGCTGCTTAACCTAACTGATATTGTGATTATGAACAAGGGTGCCTGCTTAACCTAACTGCCAGCGTGATTATGGACAAGAGTGCCAGCTTAACCTATCTGGTAGTGTGATCATGGACAAGAGAGCCAGCTGAACCTAACTGCCAGTGTGATTATGAACAAGAGTGCCAGGTTAACCTAACCGGTAGTGCGATTATGGACAAGCGTGCCAGCTTAAGCTGACTGCCAGCGTGATTATGGAGAAGGCTGCCAGCTTAACCTAAAAGGTAATGTGTTTATGGACAAGAGTGGTAGCCTAACCTAACTGACAGCGTGATTATGGACAAGAGTGCCAGCTTAACCTAACTGCCAGTGTGATTATGAAGAAGAGTGCCAGGTTAACCTACCCGGTAGTGTGATGATGGACAAGAGTGCCAGCTTAACCTAACCGGTAGTGCGATTATGAACAAGAGTGCCAGCGTAACCTAACTGGTAGCGTGATTATGGACAAGTGTGCCAGCTTAATCTAACCGGTAATGCTATTATGGACTTTAGTGCCAGCTTAACCTAACTGGTATTGTGATTATGTTCAAGAGTGCCAGCTGAACCTAACCGGTAGTGCGATTATGGACAAGAGTGGTAGCTTAACCTAACTGGTAGTGTGACTATGAACAAGAGTGCCAGGTTACCCTAACTGCCACCGTGATTATGGACAAGTGAGACAGCTTAAGCTAACTGCCAGCGTGATTATGGACAAAAGTGCCAGCTTAATCTAACTGCCAGCGTGATTATGTACAAGTGTGCCAGGTGAACCTAACCGGTAATGCTATTATGGACAAGAGTGCCAGCTTAACCTAACTGTCAGTGTGATTATGGACAAGAGTGCCAGCTTAAGCTAACCGCCAGCGTGATTATGGACAAGAGTACCAGCTTAACATAACTGGTAGTGTGATTATGGACAAGAGTGACAGCTTAACCCAACTGGTAGTGTGATTATTAACAACGGAGTAGCTTAACATAACTGGTAACGCGATTATGGACAAGAGTGCCAGCTGAACCTAACTGACAGCGTGATTATGGGCATGAGTACCAGCTGAACCTAACTGGTAGTGTGATTACGGACAAGAGTGCCAGCTTAACCTAACTGGTAGTGTGATTATGAACAAGAGTGCCAGCTTAACCTAACCGGTAGTGCGATTATGGACAAGAGTGCCAGCTTAACGTCACTGCCAGAGTGATTATGAACAAGAGTGCCAGCTTAACCTAACTGGTAGTGTGATTATGGACAAGAGTGAAAGCTTAACCCAACTGGTAGTGTGATTATGAACAACAGAGTAGCTTAACATAACTGGTAGCGCGATTATGGACAAGAGTGCCAGCTTAACCTAACTGGTAGTGTGATTATGAACAAGATTGGAAGCTTAACCTAACTGGTAGTGTGATTATGAACAAGAGTGCCAGCTTAACCTGACTGGTAGTGTGATTATGAACAAGAGTGCCAGCTGAACATAACTGGTAGTGTGATTATGGACAAGACTGCCAGCTTTATCTAACTGGTAGTGTGATTATGGACAGGAGTGCTAGCTTAACCAAACTGCCAGCGCGATTATGGACAAGAATGCCAGCTTATCCTAACTGCCAGCGTGATTAATGACAAGAGTGCCAGCTTAACCTAACTGGTAGTGTGATTATGGACAAGAGTGCCAGCTTAACCTAACTGCCAGAGTGATTATGAACAATAGTGCCAGCTTAACCTAACTGGTAATGTGATTATGGACAAGAGTGACAGCTTAACGTCACTGCCAGAGTGATTATGAACAAGAGTGCCAGCTTAACCTAACTGGTAGTGTGATTATGGACAAGAGTGAAAGCTTAACCCAACTGGTAGTGTGATTATGAACAACAGAGTAGCTTCACATAACTGGTAGTGCGATTATGGACAAGAGGGCCAGCTAAACCTAACTCGCAGTGTGTTTAGGAACAAGAGTGGAAGCTTAACATAACTGGTAGTATGATAATGAACAAGAGTGCCAGGTTAACCTAACTGGTAGTGTGATTATGGACAATAGTGCCAGGTTACCCTAACTGCCAGCGTGATTATGGACAAGAGTGACAGCTGAACCTAACTGGTAATGTGATTATGGACAATAGTGCCAGGTTACCCTAACTGCCAGCGTGATTATGGACAACAGTGACAGCTTAACCTAACTGCCAGCGTGAATATGGACAAGAGTGACAGCTTAAGCTAACTGCCAGCGTGATTATGGACAAGAGTGCTAGCTGTACCTAACTGGTAGTGTGATTATGGACAATAGTGCCAGGTTACCCTAACTGCCAGCGTGATTATGGACAAGAGTGCCAGCTTAACGTAACTGGTAGTGTGATTATGGACGAGAATGCCAAGTTAACCTAACTGGTAGTGTGATTATGGACAAGAGTGCCAGCTTAACCTAACTGCCAGTGTGATTATGAACAAGAGTGCCAAGTTAACCTAACTGGTTGTGTGATTATGGACAATAGTGCCAGCTTAACATAATCGGTAGTGCGATTGTGGACAAGAGTGCCAGCTCAAACTAACTGCCAGCGTGATTATGGACAAGAGTGCCAGCTTAACCTAACCGGTAGTGCGATTATGAACAAGAGTGCCAGCTTAACCTAACTGGTAGTGTGATTATGGAGAAGAGTGGTGGCATAACCTAACTGACAGCGTGATTATGGACAAGAGTGCCAGCTTAACCTAACTGCCAGTGTGATTATGAACAAGAGTGCCAGGTTAACCTACCCGGTAGTGTGATGATGGACAAGAGTGCCACCTTAACCTAACCGGTAGTGCGATTATGAACAAGAGTGCCAGCGTAACCTAACTGGTAGCGTGATTATGGACAAGTGTGCCAGCTTAATCTAACCGGTAATGCTATTATGGTCTTTAGTGCCAGCTTAACCTAACTGGTATTGTGATTATGTTCAAGAGTGCCAGCTGAACCTAACCGGTAGTGCGATTATGGACAAGAGTGGTAGCTTAACCTAACTGGTAGTGTGACTATGAACAAGAGTGCCAGGTTACCCTAACTGCCACCGTGATTATGGACAAGAGAGACAGCTTAAGCTAACTGCCAGCGTGATTATGGACAAAAGTGCCAGCTTAATCTAACTGCCAGCGTGATTATGGACAAGTGTGCCAGGTGAACCTAACCGGTAATGCTATTATGGACAAGAGTGCCAGCTTAACCTAACTGTCAGTGTGATTATGGACAAGAGTGCCAGCTTAAGCTAACCGCCAGCGTGATTATGGACAAGAGTGCCAGCTTAACATAACTGGTAGTGTGATTATGGACAAGAGTGACAGCTTAACCCAACTGGTAGTGTGATTATTAACAACGGAGTAGCTTAACATAACTGGTAACGCGATTATGGACAAGAGTGCCAGCTGAACCTAACTGACAGCGTGATTATGGGCATGAGTGCCAGCTGAACCTAACTGGTAGTGTGATTACGGACAAGAGTGCCAGCTTAACCTAACTGGTAGTGTGATTACGGACAAGAGTGCCAGATTAAGCTATCTGCCAGCGTGATTATGGACATGAGTGCCAGCTTAACCTAACCGGTAGTGTGATTATGGACAAGAGTGGCAGCTTAACGTCACTGCCAGAGTGATTACGAACAAGAGTGCCAGCTTAACCTAACTGGTAGTGTGATTATGGACAAGAGTGAAAGCTTAACCCAACTGGTAGTGTGATTATGAACAACGGAGTAGCTTAACATAACTGGTAGCGCGATTATGGACAAGAGTGCCAGCTTAAGCTAACTGGTAGTGTGATTATGAACAAGAGTGGAAGCTTAACCTAACTGGTAGTGTGATTATGAACAAGAGTGCCAGCTTAACCTGACAGGTAGTGTGATTATGAACAAGAGTGCCAGCTGAACATAACTGGTAGTGTGATTATGGACAAGACTGCCAGCTTTATCTAACTGGTAGTGTGATTATGGACAGGAGTGCTAGCTTAACCAAACTGCCAGCGCGATTATGGACAAGAATGCCAGCTTATCCTAACTGCCAGCGTGATTATGGACAAGAGTGCCAGCTTAACCTAACTGGTAGTGTTATTATGGACAAGAGTGCCAGCTTAACCTAACTGCCAGAGTGATTATGAACAATAGTGCCAGCTTAACCTAACTGGTAATGTAATTATGGACAAGAGTGACAGCTTAACTAAACTGGTAGTGTGATTATGAACAACAGAGTAGCTTAACATAACTGGTAGTGCGATTATGGACAAGAGGGCCAGCTTAACCTAACTCGCAGTGTGTTTAGGAACAAGAGTGGAAGCTTAACATAACTGGTAGTATGATAATGAACAAGAGTGCCAGCTTAACCTAACTGGTAGTGTGAATATGAACAAGAGTGCCAGCTTAACCTAACTGCCAGGGTGATTATGAACAAGAGTGCCAGCTTAACCTAACTGGTAGTGTGATTATGAACAAGGGTGGTAGATTAACGTAAATGGTAGTGTGATTATGAACAAAAGTTCCAGCTTAACCTAACTGCCAGAGTGATTATGAACAAGAGTGCCAGCTTAACCTAACTGGTAGAGCGATTATGGACAAGAGTGCCAGCTTAACCTAACTGGTAGTGTGATTATGGACAAGAGTGCCTGCTTAACCTAACTGATAGTGTGATTATGAACAAGACTGCCTGCTTAACCTAACTGCCAGCGTGATTATGGACAAGAGTGCCAGCTGAACCTAACTGCCAGCGTGATTATGAACTAGAGTGCCAGCTCAACCTAAGTGGTAGTGTGATTATGGACAAGAGTGCCAGCTTAACCGAACTGGTAGTGTGATTATGGACAAGAGTGCCAGCTCAATCTAACTGGTAGTGTGATTATGGACAAGAGTGCCAGCTTAACCCAACTGGTTGTGTGATTATGGACAAGAGTGCCAGCTTAATCTAACTGGTAGTGTGATTATGGACAAGAGTGCGAGCTTAACCTAACTTGTAGTGTGATTATGGACACGAGTGCCAGCTTAACCTAACTGGTAGTGTGATTATGGACAAGAGTGCCAGCTTAATCTAACTGCTAGTGTGATTATGGAAAAGAGTGCCAGCTTAACCTAACTGGTAGTGTGATTATGGACAAGAGTGCCCGCTTAACCTAACCGGTAGTGCGAATATGGACAAGAGTGCCAGCTTAAGCTAACTGCCAGCGTGATTATGGAGCAGACTGCCAGCTTAACCTAACCAGTAGTGTGATTATGGACAAGAGTGGTAGCTTAACCTAACTGACAGCGTGATTATGGACAAGAGTGCCAACTTAACCTAACTGCCAGTGTTATTATGAACAAGAGTGCCAGCTTAACCTAACTGCCAGCGTGATTATGGACAAGTGTGCCAGCTGAACGTAACCGGTATTGCGATTATGGACAAGAGTGCCAACTTAAGCTAACTGCCAGCGTGATTATGGACAAGAGTGCCAGGTTACCCTAACTGCCAGCGTGATTATGGACAAGAGTGACAGCTGAACCTAACTGGTAATGTGATTATGGACAATAGTGCCAGGTTACCCTAACTGCCAGCGTGATTATGGACAACAGTGACAGCTTAACCTAACTGCCAGCGTGAATATGGACAAGAGTGACAGCTTAAGCTAACTGCCAGCGTGATTATGGACAAGAGTGCCAGCTGTACCTAACTGGTAGTGTGATTATGGACAATAGTGCCAGGTTACCCTAACTGCCAGCGTGATTATGGACAAGAGTGCCAGCTTAACGTAACTGGTAGTGTGATTATGGACAAGAGTGCCAAGTTAACCTAACTGGTAGTGTGATTATGGACAAGAGTGCCAGCTTAACCTAACTGCCAGTGTGATTATGAACAAGAGTGCCAAGTTAACCTAGCTGGTTGTGTGATTATGGACAATAGTGCCAGCTTAACATAATCGGTAGTGCGATTGTGGACAAGAGTGCCAGCTCAAACTAACTGCCAGCGTGATTATGGAAAAGAGTGCCAGCTTAACCTAACTGGTAATGTGATTATGAAAAAGATTGGAAGCTTAACATAACTGGTAGTGTGATAATGAACAAGAGTGCCAGCTTAAACTAACTGGTAGTGTGATTATGAACAAGAGTGCCAGCTTAACCTAACTGTCAGAGTGATTATGAACAAAGAAGTCGATCTTAACCTAACTGATAGTGCGATTATGAACAAGAGTGGTAGTTTAATCTAACTGGTAGTGTGATTATGAACAAGAGTGCTAGCTTAACCTAACGGCCCGCGTGATTAAGAACAAGAGTGCCAGCTTAACCTAACTGGTAGTGCGATTATGGACAAGAGGGCCAGCTTAACCTAACTGGTAGTGTGATTATGGACAAGAGTGCCAGCTTAACCGAACCGGTAGTGTGATTATGAACAAGAGTGGTAGCTTAACATAACTGGTAGTGTGATTATGAAAAAGAGTGCAAGCTGAACATAACTGGTAGTGTGATTATGGACAAGAGCGCCAGCTTAATCTAACTGGTAGTGTGATTATGGACAAGAGTGCCAGCTTAACCTAACTGGTAGTGTGATTATGGACAAGAGTGCCAGCATAACCTAACTGGTAGTGTGATTATGGACAAGCTTGCAAACTTAATCTAACTGGTAGTGTTATTATGGACAAGAGTGCCAGCCTAACTTAACTGGTAGTGTGATTGTGAACAAGACAGTAGCTTAACGTAACTGGTAGTGTGATTATGGTCAAGAGTGCCAGCTTAACCTAACTGGTAATTTGATTATGAAAATGAGTGGTAGCTTAACCTAACTGGTAGTGTGATTATGAACAAGAGTGGCAGCTTAACCTAACTGATATTGTGACTATGAACAAGAGTGCCTGCTTAACCTAACGTCCAGCGTGATTATGGACAAGAGTGCCAGCTTAAATTAACTTCCATCGTGATTGTGAACAAGAGTGCGAGCTTAACCTAACTGGTAGTGTGATTATGGACAAGTTTGCCAGCTTAACCTAACTGCCAGCGGGATTATGAACAAGAGTGCCAGGTTAACCTAACTGGTAGTGTGATTATGGACAAGGGTGCCAGCTTAACCTAACTGGTAGAGTGATTATGGACAAGAGTGCCAGCTTAACCTAACTGGTAGAGTGATTATGGACAAGAGTGCCAGCTTAACCTAGCTGGTACTGTGATTATGGACAAGGGTGCCAGCTTAACCTAACTGCCAGATTGATTATGAACAAGGGTGCCAGCTTAACCTAACTGCCAGATTGATTATGAACAAGAGCGCCAGCTTAACCTAACTGGTAGAGTGATTATGAACAAGAGTGCCAGCTTAACCTAACTGGTAGTGTGTTTATGGACAAGAGTGCCAGCTTAACCTAACTGGTAGTGTGATTATGGACGAGAGTGACAGCTTAACCTAACTGGTAGTGTGATTATGGACAAGAGTGCCAGCTAAACCTAACTGGTAGTGTGATTATGAACAAGAGTGGAAGCTTAACATAACCGGTAGTGTGATTATGGACAAGAGTGCCAGCTTAACCTAACTGGTAGTGTGATTATGAACAAGAGTGGAAGCTTAACATAACTGGTAGTGTGATTATGAACAAGAGTGGAAGCTTAACCTAACTGGTAGTGTGATTATGGACAAGAGTGCCAGCTTAACCTAACTGGTAGTGTGATTATGAACAAGAGTGGAAGCTTAACATAACTGGTAGTGTGATTATGGACAAGAGTGCCAGCTGGACCTAACTGGTAGTGTGCTTATGAACAACAGAGTAGCTTAACATAACTGGCAGTGTGATTATGGACAAGAGTGCCAGCTTAACCTAACTGGTAGTGTGATTATGGACAAGAGTGCCAGCTTAACCTAACTGGTAGTGTGATTATGAACAAGAGTGGTAGCTTAACCTAAATGGTAGTGTGATTATGACAAGAGTTCCAGCTTAACCTAACTACCAGCGTGATTATGAACAAGAGTGCCAGCTTAACCTAACCGGTAGTGTGATTATCGACAAGAGTGCCAGCTTAACCTAACTGCCAGAGTGATTATGAACAAGAGTGCCAGCTTAACCTAACCGGTAGTGTGATTGTGGACAAGAGTGCCAGCTTAACCTAACTGGTAGTGCGATTATGGACAAGAGTGCCAGCTTAACATAACTGGTAGTGCGATTATGGACAAGAGTGCCAGCTTAACCTAACTGATAGAGTGATTATGAACAAGAGTGACAGCTTAACCTATCTGGTAGTGTGATTATGGACAAGAGCGCCAGGTTAACCTAACTGGTAGTGTAATTATGAACAAGAGTGGTAGCCTAACCTAACTGGTAATGTGATTATGAAAAAGAGTGCCAGCTTAACCTAACTGGTAGTGTGATTATGGACAAGAGTTCCAGCTGATCCTAACTGCCAGTGTGGTTATGAACAAGAGTGCCAGGTCAACCTAACTGGTAGTGTGATTATGGACAAGAGTGCCAGCTTAACCTAACCGGTAGTGACATTATGGACAAGAGTGCCAGCTTAAGCTGACTGCCAGCGTGATTATGGAGAAGACTGCCAGCTTAATCTAACCGGTAGTGTGATTATGGACAGGAGTGGTAGCTTAACCTAACTGACAGCGTGATTATGGACAAGAGTGCCAGCCGAACCTAACTGGTAGTGTGATTACGGACAATAGTGCCAGGTTAACCTTACTGCCAGCGTGATTATGGACAAGAGTGCCAGCTTAACCTAACTGGTAGTGTGATTATGGACAAGAGTGCCATTTTAACCTAACTGACAGCGTGATTATGAACAAGTGTGCCAGCTTAACCTAACTGGTAGTGTGATTGTGGACAAGAGTGACAGCTTAACCCAACTGGCAGTGTGATTATGAACAACGGAGTAGCTTAACATAAATGGTAGCGCGATTATGGCAAGAGTGTCAGCTGAACCTAACTGACAGCGTGATTATGGGCATGAGTGCCAGCTGAACCTAACTGGTAGTGTGATTACGGACCAGAGTGCCAGCTTAACACAACTGCCAGCGCGATTATGGACAAGAGAGCCAGCTTAACCTAACTGCCAGCGTGATTATGGACAAGAGTGCCAGCTTAACCTAACTGGTAGTGTGATTATGGACAAGAGTGCCAGCTTAACCTAACTGCCAGAGTGATTATGAACAAGAGTGCCAGCTTAACCTAACTGGTAGTGTGATCATGGACAAGAGAGCCAGCTGAACCTAACTGCCAGTGTGATTATGAACAAGAGTGCCAGGTTAACCTAACCGGTAGTGCGATTATGGACAAGCGTGCCAGCTTAAGCTGACTGCCAGCGTGATTATGGAGAAGGCTGCCAGCTTAACCTAAAAGGTAATGTGTTTAGTAACAAGAGTGGTAGCCTAACCTAACTGACAGCGTGATTATGGACAAGAGTGCCAGCTTAACCTAACTGCCAGTGTGATTATGAACAAGAGTGCCAGGTTAACCTACCCGGTAGTGTGATGATGGACAAGAGTGCCAGCTTAACTTAACCGGTAGTGCGATTATGAACAGGAGTGCCAGCGTAACCTAACTGGTAGCGTGATTATGGACAAGTGTGCCAGCTTAATCTAACCGGTAATGCTATTATGGACTTTAGTGCCAGCTTAACCTAACTGGTATTGTGACTATGTTCAAGAGTGCCAGCTGAACCTAACCGGTAGTGCGATTATGGACAAGAGTGGTAGCTTAACCTAACTGGTAGTGTGACTATGAACAAGAGTGCCAGGTTACCCTAACTGCCACCGTGATTATGGACAAGAGAGACAGCTTAAGCTAACTGCCAGCGTGATTATGGACAAAAGTGCCAGCTTAATCTAACTGCCAGCGTGATTATGGACAAGTGTGCCAGGTGAACCTAACCGGTAATGCTATTATGGACAGGAGTGCCAGCTTAACCTAACTGTCAGTGTGATTATGGACAAGAGTGCCAGCTTAAGCTAACCGCCAGCGTGATTATGGACAAGAGTGCCAGCTTAACATAACTGGTAGTGTGATTATGGACAAGAGTGACAGCTTAACCCAACTGGTAGTGTGATTATTAACAACGGAGTAGCTTAACATAACTGGTAACGCGATTATGGACAAGAGTGCCACCTGAACCTAACTGACAGCGTGATTATGGGCATGAGTGCCAGCTGAACCTAACTGGTAGTGTGATTACGGACAAGAGTGCCAGCTTAACCCAACTGGTAGTGTGATTACGGACAAGAGTGCCAGATTAAGCTATCTGCCAGCGTGATTATGGACATGAGTGCCAGCTTAACCTAACCGGTAGTGTGATTATGGACAAGAGTGCCAGCTTAACGTCACTGCCAGAGTGATTATGAACAAGAGTGCCAGCTTAACATAACTGGTAGTGTGATTATGGACAAGAGTGAAAACTTAACCCAACTGGTAGTGTGATTATGAACAACGGAGTAGCTTAACATAACTGGTAGCGCGATTATGGACAAGAGTGCCAGCTTAACCTAACTGGTAGTGTGATTATGAACAAGAGTGGAAGCTTAACCTAACTGGTAGTGTCATTATGAACAAGAGTGCCAGCTTAACCTGACTGGTAGTGTGATTATGAACAAGAGTGCCAGCTGAACATAACTGGTAGTGTGATTATGGACAAGACTGCCAGCATTATCTAACTGGTAGTGTGATTATGGACAAGAGTGCTAGCTTAACCCAACTGCCAGCGCGATTATGGACAAGAATGCCAGCTTATCCTAACTGCCAGCGTGATTATGGACAAGAGTGCCAGCTTAACCTAACTGGTAGTGTGATTATCGACAAGAGTGCCAGCTTAACCTAACTGCCAGAGTGATTATGAACAATAGTGCCAGCTTAACCTAACTGGTAATGTGATTATGGACAAGAGTGACAGCTTAACCCAACTGGTAGTGTGATTATGAACAACAGAGTAGCTTAACATAACTGGTAGTGCGATTATGGACAAGAGTGCCAGCTTAACCTAACTCGCAGTGTGTTTAGGAACAAGATTGGAAGCTTAACATAACTGGTAGTATGATAATGAACAAGAGTGCCAGCTTAACCTAACTGGTAGTGTGATTATGAACAAGAGTGCCAGCTTAACCTAACTGCCAGGGTGATTATGAACAAGAGTGCCAGCTTAACCTAACTGGTAGTGTGATTATGAACAAGGGTGGTAGATTAACGTAAATGGTAGTGTGATTATGAACAAAAGTTCCAGCTTAACCTAACTGCCAGAGTGATTATGAACAAGAGTGCCAGCTTAACCTAACTGGTAGAGCGATTATGGACAAGAGTGCCAGCTTAACCTAACTGGTAGTGTGATTATGGACAAGAGTGCCTGCTTAACCTAACTGATCGTGTGATTATGAACAAGACTGCCTGCTTAACCTAACTGCCAGCGTGATTATGGACAAGAGTGCCAGCTGAACCTAACTGCCAGCGTGATTATGAACTAGAGTGCCAGCTCAACCTAAGTGGTAGTGTGATTATGGACAAGAGTGCCAGCTTAACCGAACTGGTAGTGTGATTATGAACAAGGGTGGTAGATTAACGTAAATGGTAGTGTGATTATGAACAAAAGTTCCAGCTTAACCTAACTGCCAGAGTGATTATGAACAAGAGTGCCAGCTTAACCTAACTGGTAGAGCGATTATGGACAAGAGTGCCAGCTTAACCTAACTGGTAGTGTGATTATGGACAAGAGTGCCTGCTTAACCTAACTGATCGTGTGATTATGAACAAGACTGCCTGCTTAACCTAACTGCCAGCGTGATTATGGACAAGAGTGCCAGCTGAACCTAACTGCCAGCGTGATTATGAACTAGAGTGCCAGCTCAACCTAAGTGGTAGTGTGATTATGGACAATGGTGCCAGCTTAACCGAACTGGTAGTGTGATTATGGACAAGAGTGCCAGCTCAATCTAACTGGTAGTGTGATTATGGACAAGAGTGCCAGCTTAACCCAACTGGTTGTGTGATTATGGACAAGAGTGCCAGCTTAATCTAACTGGTAGTGTGATTATGGACAAGAGTGCCAGCTTAACCTAACTTGTAGTGTGATTATGGACACGAGTGCCAGCGTAACCTAACTGGTAGTGTGATTATGGACAAGAGTGCCAGCTTAATCTAACTGCTAGTGTGATTATGGACAAGAGTGCCAGCTTAACCTAACTGGTAGTGTGATTATGGACAAGAGTGCCCGCTTAACCTAACCGGTAGTGCGAATATGGACAAGAGTGCCAGCTTAATCTAACTGCTAGTGTGATTATGGACAAGAATGCCAGCTTAACCTAACTGGTAGTGTGATTACGTTCAAGAGTGCTAGCATAACCTAACTGACAGCGTGATTATGGACAAAAGTGCCAGCTGAACCTAACTGGTAGTGTGATTATGTCCAAGAGTGCTAGCTTAAGCTAACTGCCAGCGTGTTTATGGACAAGAGTGCCAGCTTAACTTAACTGGTAGTGTGATTATGAACAAGAGTGCCAGCTGAACCTAACTGGTAGTGTGATTATGGACAAAAGTGCCAGCTTAACCTAACTGCCAGCGTGATTATGGACAAGTGTGCCAGCTGAACCTAACCGGTATTGCGATTATGGACAAGAGTGCCAACTTAAGCTAACTGCCAGCGTGATTATGGACAAGAGTGCCAGCTTAACCAAACTGCCAGCGTGATTATGAACAATAGTGCCAGGTTAACCTAACTGGTAGTGTGATTATGGACAATAGTGCCAGGTTACCCTAACTGCCAGCGTGATTATGGACAAGAGTGACAGCTGAACCTAACTGGTAATGTGATTATGGACAATAGTGCCAGGTTACCCTAACTGCCAGCGTGATTATGGACAACAGTGACAGCTTAACCTAACTGCCAGCGTGAATATGGACAAGAGTGCCAGCTTAACCTAACTGCCAGGGTGATTATGAACAAGAGTGCCAGCTTAACCTAACTGGTAGTGTGATTATGAACAAGGGTGGTAGATTAACGTAAATGGTAGTGTGATTATGAACAAATGTTCCAGCTTAACCTAACTGCCAGAGTGATTATGAACAAGAGTGCCAGCTTAACCTAACTGGTAGTGCGATTATGGACAAGAGTGCCAGCTTAACCTAACTGGTAGTGTGATTATGGACAAGAGTGCCTGCTTAACCTAACTGATAGTGTGATTATGAACAAGACTGCCTGCTTAACCTAACTGCCAGCGTGATTATGAACTAGAGTGCCAGCTCAACCTAAGTGGTAGTGTGATAATGGACAAGAGTGCCAGCTTAACCGAACTGGTAGTGTGATTATGGACAAGAGTGCCAGCTCAATCTAACTGGTAGTGTGATTATGGACAAGAGTGCCAGCTTAACCCAACTGGTTGTGTGATTATGGACAAGAGTGCCTGCTTAACCTAAATGATCGTGTGATTATGAACAAGACTGCCTGCTTAACCTAACTGCCAGCGTGATTATGGACAAGAGTGCCAGCTGAACCTAACTGCCAGCGTGATTATGAACTAGAGTGCCAGCTCAACCTAAGTGGTAGTGTGATTATGGACAAGAGTGCCAGCTTAACCGAACTGGTAGTGTGATTATGGACAAGAGTGCCAGCTCAATCTAACTGGTAGTGTGATTATGGACAAGAGTGCCAGCTTAACCCAACTGGTAGTGTGATTATGAACAACGGAGTAGCTTAACATAACTGGTAGCGCGATTATGGACAAGAGTGCCAGCTTAACCTAACTGGTAGTGTGATTATGAAC
This sequence comes from Anabrus simplex, assembly GCF_040414725.1. Classification (NCBI taxonomy): domain Eukaryota; kingdom Metazoa; phylum Arthropoda; class Insecta; order Orthoptera; family Tettigoniidae; genus Anabrus; species Anabrus simplex. The sequence continues at coordinate 4,928,111 of NC_090271.1, forward strand.
AAGATTGGAAGCTTAACCTAACTGGTAGTGTGATTATGAACAAGAGTGCCAGCTTAACCTGACTGGTAGTGTGATTATGAACAAGAGTGCCAGCTGAACATAACTGGTAGTGTGATTATGGACAAGACTGCCAGCTTTATCTAACTGGTAGTGTGATTATGGACAGGAGAGCTAGCTTAACCAAACTGCCAGCGCGATTATGGACAAGAATGCCAGCTTATCCTAACTGCCAGCGTGATTAATGACAAGAGTGCCAGCTTAACCTAACTGGTAGTGTGATTATGGACAAGAGTGCCAGCTTAACCTAACTGCCAGAGTGATTATGAACAATAGTGCCAGCTTAACCTAACTGGTAATGTGATTATGGACAAGAGTGACAGCTTAACCCAACTGGTAGTGTGATTATGAACAACAGAGTAGCTTAACATAACTGGTAGTGCGATTATGGACAAGAGGGCCAGCTAAACCTAACTCGCAGTGTGTTTAGGAACAAGAGTGGAAGCTTAACATAACTGGTAGTATGATAATGAACAAGAGTGCCAGGTTAACCTAACTGGTAGTGTGATTATGGACAATAGTGCCAGGTTACCCTAACTGCCAGCGTGATTATGGACAAGAGTGACAGCTGAACCTAACTGGTAATGTGATTATGGACAATAGTGCCAGGTTACCCTAACTGCCAGCGTGATTATGGACAACAGTAACAGCTTAACCTAACTGCCAGCGTGAATATGGACAAGAGTGACAGTTTAAGCTAACTGCCAGCGTGAATATGGACAAGAGTGCCAGCTGTACCTAACTGGTAGTGTGATTATGGACAATAGTGCCAGGTTACCCTAACTGACAGCGTGATTATGGACAAGAGTGCCAGCTTAACGTAACTGGTAGTGTGATTATGGACGAGAATGCCAAGTTAACCTAACTGGTAGTGTGATTATGGACAAGAGTGCCAGCTTAACCTAACTGCCAGTGTGATTATGAACAAGAGTGCCAAGTTAACCTAACTGGTTGTGTGATTATGGACAATAGTGCCAGCTTAACATAATCGGTAGTGCGATTGTGGACAAGAGTGCCAGCTCAAACTAACTGCCAGCGTGATTATGGACAAGAGTGCCAGCTTAACCTAACCGGTAGTGCGATTATGAACAAGAGTGCCAGCTTAACCTAACTGGTAGTGTGATTATGGAGAAGAGTGGTGGCATAACCTAACTGACAGCGTGATTATGGACAAGAGTGCCAGCTTAACCTAACTGCCAGTGTGATTATGAACAAGAGTGCCAGGTTAACCTACCCGGTAGTGTGATGATGGACAAGAGTGCCAGCTTAACCTAACCGGTAGTGCGATTATGAACAAGAGTGCCAGCGTAACCTAACTGGTAGCGTGATTATGGACAAGTGTGCCAGCTTAATCTAACCGGTAATGCTATTATGGACTTTAGTGCCAGCTTAACCTAACTGGTATTGTGATTATGTTCAAGAGTGCCAGCTGAACCTAACCGGTAGTGCGATTATGGACAAGAGTGGTAGCTTAACCTAACTGGTAGTGTGACTATGAACAAGAGTGCCAGGTTACCCTAACTGCCACCGTGATTATGGACAAGAGAGACAGCTTAAGCTAACTGCCAGCGTGATTATGGACAAAAGTGCCAGCTTAATCTAACCGCCAGCGTGATTATGGACAAGAGTGCCAGCTTAACATAACTGGTAGTGTGATTATGGACAAGAGTGACAGCTTAACCCAACTGGTAGTGTGATTATTAACAACGGAGTAGCTTAACATAACTGGTAACGCGATTATGGACAAGAGTGCCAGCTGAACCTAACTGACAGCGTGATTATGGGCATGAGTGCCAGCTGAACCTAACTGGTAGTGTGATTACGGACAAGAGTGCCAGCTTAACCTAACTGGTAGTGTGATTACGGACAAGAGTGCCAGATTAAGCTATCTGCCAGCGTGATTATGGACATGAGTGCCAGCTTAACCTAACCGGTCGTGTGATTATGGACAAGAGTGCCAGCTTAACGTCACTGCCAGAGTGATTACGAACAAGAGTGCCAGCTTAACCTAACTGGTAGTGTGATTATGGACAAGAGTGAAAGCTTAACCCAACTGGTAGTGTGATTATGAACAACGGAGTAGCTTAACATAACTGGTAGCGCGATTATGGACAAGAGTGCCAGCTTAAGCTAACTGGTAGTGTGATTATGAACAAGAGTGTAAGCTTAACCTAACTGGTAGTGTGATTATGAACAAGAGTGCCAGCTTAACGTGACTGGTAGTGTGATTATGAACAAGAGTGCCAGCTGAACATAACTGGTAGTGTGATTATGGACAAGACTGCCAGCTTTATCTAACTGGTAGTGTGATTATGGACAGGAGTGCTAGCTTAACCAAACTGCCAGCGCGATTATGGACAAGAATGCCAGCTTATCCTAACTGCCAGCGTGATTATGGACAAGAGTGCCAGCTTAACCTAACTGGTAGTGTTATTATGGACAAGAGTGCCAGCTTAACCTAACTGCCAGAGTGATTATGAACAATAGTGCCAGCTTAACCTAACTGGTAATGTGATTATGGACAAGAGTGACAGCTTAACCCAACTGGTAGTGTGATTATGAACAACAGAGTAGCTTAACATAACTGGTAGTGCGATTATGGACAAGAGGGCCAGCTTAACCTAACTCGCAGTGTGTTTAGGAACAAGAGTGGAAGCTTAACATAACTGGTAGTATGATAATGAACAAGAGTGCCAGCTTAACCTAACTGGTAGTGTGATTATGAACAAGAGTGCCAGCTTAACCTAACTGCCAGGGTGATTATGAACAAGAGTGCCAGCTTAACCTAACTGGTAGTGTGATTATGAACAAGGGTGGTAGATTAACGTAAATGGTAGTGTGATTATGAACAAAAGTTCCAGCTTAACCTAACTGCCAGAGTGATTATGAACAAGAGTTCCAGCTTAACCTAACTGGTAGAGCGATTATGGACAAGAGTGCCTGCTTAACCTAACTGATAGTGTGATTATGAACAAGACTGCCTGCTTAACCTAACTGCCAGCGTGATTATGGACAAGAGTGCCAGCTGAACCTAACTGCCAGCGTGATTATGAACTAGAGTGCCAGCTCAACCTAAGTGGTAGTGTGATTATGGACAAGAGTGCCAGCTTAACCGAACTGGTAGTGTGATTATGGACAAGAGTGCCAGCTCAATCTAACTGGTAGTGTGATTATGGACAAGAGTGCCAGCTTAACCCAACTGGTTGTGTGATTATGGACAAGAGTGCCAGCTTAATCTAACTGGTAGTGTGATTATGGACAAGAGTGCGAGCTTAACCTAACTTGTAGTGTGATTATGGACACGAGTGCCAGCTTAACCTAACTGGTAGTGTGATTATGGACAAGAGTGCCAGCTTAATCTAACTGCTAGTGTGATTATGGACAAGAGTGCCAGCTGTACCTAACTGCCAGCGTGATTATGGACAAGTGTGCCAGCTGAACATAACCGGTATTGCGATTATGGACAAGAGTGCCAACTTAAGCTAACTGCCAGCGTGATTGTGGACAAGAGTGCCAGCTTAACCAAACTGCCAGCGTGATTATGAACAAGAGTGCCAGGTTAACCTAACTGATAGTGTGATTATGGACAATAGTGCCAGGTTACCCTAACTGCCAGCGTGATTATGGACAAGAGTGACAGCTGAACCTAACTGGTAATGTGATTATGGACAATAGTGCCAGGTTACCCTAACTGCCAGCGTGATTATGGACAACAGTGACAGCTTAACCTAACTGCCAGCGTGAATATGGACAAGAGTGACAGCTTAAGCTAACTGCCAGCGTGATTATGGACAAGAGTGCCAGCTGTACCTAACTGGTAGTGTGATTATGGACAATAGTGCCAGGTTACCCTAACTGCCAGCGTGATTATGGACAAGAGTGCCAGCTTAACGTAACTGGTAGTGTGATTATGGACAAGAGTGCCAAGTTAACCTAACTGGTAGTGTGATTATGGACAAGAGTGCCAGCTTAACCTAACTGCCAGTGTGATTATGAACAAGAGTGCCAAGTTAACCTAACTGGTTGTGTGATTATGGACAATAGTGCCAGCTTAACATAATCGGTAGTGCGATTGTGGACAAGAGTGCCAGCTCAAACTAACTGCCAGCGTGATTATGGAAAAGAGTGCCAGCTTAACCTAACTGGTAGTGTGATTATGAACAAGAGTGGAAGATTAACATAACTGGTAGTGTGATAATGAACAAGAGTGCCAGCTTAAACTAACTGGTAGTGTGATTATGAACAAGAGTGCCAGCTTAACCTAACTGTCAGAGTGATTATGAACAAAGAAGTCGATCTTAACCTAACTGATAGTGCGATTATGAACAAGAGTGGTAGCTTAATCTAACTGGTAGTGTGATTATGAACAAGAGTGCTAGCTTAACCTAACGGCCCGCGTGATTAAGAACAAGAGTGCCAGCTTAACCTAACTGGTAGTGCGATTATGGACAAGAGGGCCAGCTTAACCTAACTGGTAGTGTGATTATGGACAAGAGTGCCAGCTTAACCGAACCGGTAGTGTGATTATGAACAAGAGTGGTAGCTTAACCTAACTGGTAGTGTGATTATGAAAAAGAGTGCAAGCTGAACATAACTGGTAGTGTGATTATGGACAAGAGCGCCAGCTTAATCTAACTGGTAGTGTGATTATGGACAAGAGTGCCAGCTGAACCTAACTGGTAGTGTGATTATGGACAAGAGTGCCAGCATAACCTAGCTGGTAGTGTGATTATGGACAAGCTTGCAAACTTAATCTAACTGGTAGTGTTATTATGGACAAGAGTGCCAGCCTAACTTAACTGGTAGTGTGATTGTGAACAAGACAGTAGCTTAACGTAACTGGTAGTGTGATTATGGTCAAGAGTGCCAGCTTAACCTAACTGGTAGTTTGATTATGAACATGAGTGGTAGCTTAACCTAACTGGTAGTGTGATTATGAACAAGAGTGGCAGCTTAACCTAACTGATATTGTGACTATGAACAAGAGTGCCTGCTTAACCTAACGGCCAGCGTGATTATGGACAAGAGTGCCAGCTTAAATTAACTTCCATCGTGATTGTGAACAAGAGTGCCAGCTTAACCTAACTGGTAGTGTGATTATGGACAAGTTTGCCAGCTTAACCTAACTGCCAGCGGGATTATGAACAAGAGTGCCAGGTTAACCTAACTGGTAGTGTGATTATGGACAAGAGTGCCAGCTTAACCTAACTGGTAGTGTGATTATGGACAAGAGAGCCAGCTGAACCTAACTGCCAGTGTGATTATGAACAAGAGTGCCAGCGTAACCTAACTGGTAGTGTGATTATAGACAAGTGTGCCAGCTTAATCTAACTGCCAGTGGGATTATGAACAAGAGTGCCAGGTTAACCTAACTGATAGTGTGATTATGGACAAGAGTGTCAGCTTAACCTAACTGGTAGTGTGAATATGAACAAAAGTGGCAGCTTAACCTAACTGCCAGCGTAATTATGGACAAGTGTGCCTGCTGAACCTAACCGGTAATGCTATTATGGACATGAGTGCCAGCTTAACCTAACTGGTATTGTGATTATGTTCAAGAGTGCCAGCTGAACATAACCGACAGCGTGATTATGGACAAGAGTGCCAGCTGAACCCAACCGGTAGTGCGATTATGGACAAGAGTGGTAGCTTAACCTAACTGGTAGTGTGACTATGAACAAGAGTGCCAGGTTACCCTAACTGCCACCATGATTATGGACAAGAGTGACAGCTTAAGCTAACTGCCAGCGTGATTATGGACAAAAGTGCCAGCTTAACCTAACTGCCAGCGTGATTATGGACAAGTGTGCCAGCTGAACCTAACCGGTAATGCTATTATGGACAAGAGTGCCAGCTTAACCTAACTGTCAGTGTGATTATGGACAAGAGTGCCAGCTTAAGCTAACCGCCAGCGTGATTATGGACAAGAGTGCCAGCTTAACATAACTGGTAGTGTGATAATGGACAAGAGTGCCAGCTTAACCTAACTGGTAGTGTGATTATGAACAAGAGTGCCAGCTTAACCTAACTGGCAGCGTTATTATGTTCAAGAGTGCCAGCTGAACATAACTGACAGCGTGATTATGGACAAGAGTGCCAGCTGAACCTAACTGACAGCGTGATTATGGACAAGAGTGCCAGCTGAACCTAACTGGTAGTGTGATGATGTTCAAGAGTGCTAGCTTAACCTAACTGACAGCGTGATTATGGACAAGAGTGCCAGCTGATCCTAACTGGTAGTGTGATTACGGACAAGAGTGCCAGATTAAGCTATCTGCCAGCGTGATTATGGACATGAGTGCCAACTTAACCTAACCGGTAGTGTGATTATGGACAAGAGTGCCAGCTTAACCTCACTGCCAGAGTGATTATGAACAAGAGTGCCAGCTTAACCTAACTGGTAGTGTGATTATGGACAATAGTGACAGCTTAACCGAACTGGTAGTGTGATTACGAACAACGGAGTAGCTTAACGTAACTGGTAGTGTGATTATGGACAAGACTGCCAGCTTTATCTAACTGGTATTGTGATTATGGAAAAGAGTGCTAGCTTAACCCAACTGCCAGCGCGATTATGGACATGAGTGCCAGCTTAACCTAAATGCCAGCGTGATTATGGACAAGAGTGCCAGCTTAACCTAACTGGTAGTGTGATTATGGTCAAGAGGGCCAGCTTAACATAACTGGTAGTGTGATTATGAACAAGAGTGGTAGCTTAACCTAACTGGTAGTGTGATTATGAACAAGAGTGGCTGCTTAACCTATCTGATATTGTGATTATGAACAAGGGTGCCTGCTTAACCTAACTGCCAGCGTGATTATGGACAAGAGTGCCAGCTTAACCTAACTTCCAGCGTGATTATGAACAAGAGTGCCAGCTTAACCTAACTGGTAGTGTGATTATGGACAAGTTTGCCAGCTTAACCTAACTGGTAGTGTGATTATGAACAAGAGTGCCAGCCTAACCTAACTGGTAGTGTGATTATGGACTAAAGTGCCAGCCTAACATAACTGGTAGTGTGATTATGGACAAGAGCGCCAGGTTAACCTAACTGGTAGTGTGATTATGAACAAGAGTGGTAGCCTAACCTAACTGTTAGTGTGATTATGAACAAGAGTGCCAGCTTAACCTAACTGGTAGTGTGATCATGGACAAGAGAGCCAGCTGAACCTAACTGCCAGTGTGAATATGAACAAGAGTGCCAGGTTAACCTAACCGGTAGTGCGATTATGGACAAGCGTGCCAGCTTAAGCTGACTGCCAGCGTGATTATGGAGAAGGCTGCCAGCTTAACATAAAAGGTAATGTGTTTATGGACAAGAGTGGTAGCCTAACCTGACAGCGTGATTATGGACAAGAGTGCCAGCTTAACCTAACTGCCAGTGTGATTATGAACAAGAGTGCCAGGTTAACCTACCCGGTAGTGTGATGATGGACAAGAGTGCCAGCATAACCTAACCGGTAGTGCGATTATTAACAAGAGTGCCAGCGTAACCTAACTGGTAGCGTGATTATGGACAAGTGTGCCAGCTTAATCTAACCGGTAATGCTATTATGGACTTTAGTGCCAGCTTAACCTAACTGGTATTGTGATTATGTTCAAGAGTGCCAGCTGAACCTAACCGGTAGTGCGATTATGGACAAGAGTGGTAGCTTAACCTAACTGGTAGTGTGACTATGAACAAGAGTGCCAGGTTACCCTAACTGCCACCGTGATTATGGACAAGAGAGACAGCTTAAGCTAACTGCCAGCGTGATTATGGACAAAAGTGCCAGCTTAATCTAACTGCCAGCGTGATTATGGACAAGTGTGCCAGGTGAACCTAACCGGTAATGCTGTTATGGACAAGAGTGCCAGCTTAACCTAACTGTCAGTGTGATTATGGACAAGAGTGCCAGCTTAAGCTAACCGCCAGCGTGATTATGGACAAGAGTGCCAGCTTAACATAACTGGTAGTGTGATTATGGACAAGAGTGACAGCTTAACCCAACTGGTAGTGTGATTATTAACAACGGAGTAGCTTAACATAACTGGTAACGCGATTATGGACAAGAGTGCCACCTGAACCTAACTGACAGCGTGATTATGGGCATGAGTGCCAGCTGAATCTAACTGGTAGTGTGATTACGGACAAGAGTGCCAGCTTAACCCAACTGGTAGTGTGATTACGGACAAGAGTGCCAGATTAAGCTATCTGCCAGCGTGATTATGGACATGAGTGCCAGCTTAACCTAACCGGTAGTGTGATTATGGACAAGAGTGCCAGCTTAACGTCACTGCCAGAGTGATTATGAACAAGAGTGCCAGCTTAACCTAACTGGTAGTGTGATTATGGACAAGAGTGAAAACTTAACCCAACTGGTAGTGTGATTATGAACAACGGAGTAGCTTAACATAACTGGTAGCGCGATTATGGACAAGAGTGCCAGCTTAACCTAACTGGTAGTGTGATTATGAACAAGGGTGGTAGATTAACGTAAATGGTAGTGTGATTATGAACAAATGTTCCAGCTTAACCGAACTGCCAGAGTGATTATGAACAAGAGTGCCAGCTTAACCTAACTGGTAGTGCGATTATGGACAAGAGTGCCAGCTTAACCTAACTGGTAGTGAGATTATGGACAAGAGTGCCTGCTTAACCTAACTGATAGTGTGATTATGAACAAGACTGCCTGCTTAACCTAACTGCCAGCGTGATTATGAACTAGAGTGCCAGCTCAACCTAAGTGGTAGTGTGATAATGGACAAGAGTGCCAGCTTAACCGAACTGGTAGTGTGATTATGGACAAGAGTGCCAGCTCAATCTAACTGGTAGTGTGATTATGGACAAGAGTGCCAGCTTAACCCAACTGGTTGTGTGATTATGGACAAGAGTGCCTGCTTAACCTAAATGATCGTGTGATTATGAACAAGACTGCCTGCTTAACCTAACTGCCAGCGTGATTATGGACAAGAGTGCCAGCTGAACCTAACTGCCAGCGTGATTATGAACTAGAGTGCCAGCTCAACCTAAGTGGTAGTGTGATTATGGACAAGAGTGCCAGCTTAACCGAACTGGTAGTGTGATTATGGACAAGAGTGCCAGCTCAATCTAACTGGTAGTGTGATTATGGACAAGAGTGCCAGCTTAACCCAACTGGTAGTGTGATTATGAACAACGGAGTAGCTTAACATAACTGGTAGCGCGATTATGGACAAGAGTGCCAGCTTAACCTAACTGGTAGTGTGATTATGAACAAGATTGGAAGCTTAACCTAACTGGTAGTGTGATTATGAACAAGAGTGCCAGCTTAACCTGACTGGTAGTGTGATTATGAACAAGAGTGCCAGCTGAACATAACTGGTAGTGTGATTATGGACAAGACTGCCAGCTTTATCTAACTGGTAGTGTGATTATGGACAGGAGAGCTAGCTTAACCAAACTGCCAGCGCGATTATGGACAAGAATGCCAGCTTATCCTAACTGCCAGCGTGATTAATGACAAGAGTGCCAGCTTAACCTAACTGGTAGTGTGATTATGGACAAGAGTGCCAGCTTAACCTAACTGCCAGAGTGATTATGAACAATAGTGCCAGCTTAACCTAACTGGTAATGTGATTATGGACAAGAGTGACAGCTTAACCCAACTGGTAGTGTGATTATGAACAACAGAGTAGCTTAACATAACTGGTAGTGCGATTATGGACAAGAGGGCCAGCTAAACCTAACTCGCAGTGTGTTTAGGAACAAGAGTGGAAGCTTAACATAACTGGTAGTATGATAATGAACAAGAGTGCCAGGTTAACCTAACTGGTAGTGTGATTATGGACAATAGTGCCAGGTTACCCTAACTGCCAGCGTGATTATGGACAAGAGTGACAGCTGAACCTAACTGGTAATGTGATTATGGACAATAGTGCCAGGTTACCCTAACTGCCAGCGTGATTATGGACAACAGTAACAGCTTAACCTAACTGCCAGCGTGAATATGGACAAGAGTGACAGTTTAAGCTAACTGCCAGCGTGAATATGGACAAGAGTGCCAGCTGTACCTAACTGGTAGTGTGATTATGGACAATAGTGCCAGGTTACCCTAACTGACAGCGTGATTATGGACAAGAGTGCCAGCTTAACGTAACTGGTAGTGTGATTATGGACGAGAATGCCAAGTTAACCTAACTGGTAGTGTGATTATGGACAAGAGTGCCAGCTTAACCTAACTGCCAGTGTGATTATGAACAAGAGTGCCAAGTTAACCTAACTGGTTGTGTGATTATGGACAATAGTGCCAGCTTAACATAATCGGTAGTGCGATTGTGGACAAGAGTGCCAGCTCAAACTAACTGCCAGCGTGATTATGGACAAGAGTGCCAGCTTAACCTAACCGGTAGTGCGATTATGAACAAGAGTGCCAGCTTAACCTAACTGGTAGTGTGATTATGGAGAAGAGTGGTGGCATAACCTAACTGACAGCGTGATTATGGACAAGAGTGCCAGCTTAACCTAACTGCCAGTGTGATTATGAACAAGAGTGCCAGGTTAACCTACCCGGTAGTGTGATGATGGACAAGAGTGCCAGCTTAACCTAACCGGTAGTGCGATTATGAACAAGAGTGCCAGCGTAACCTAACTGGTAGCGTGATTATGGACAAGTGTGCCAGCTTAATCTAACCGGTAATGCTATTATGGACTTTAGTGCCAGCTTAACCTAACTGGTATTGTGATTATGTTCAAGAGTGCCAGCTGAACCTAACCGGTAGTGCGATTATGGACAAGAGTGGTAGCTTAACCTAACTGGTAGTGTGACTATGAACAAGAGTGCCAGGTTACCCTAACTGCCACCGTGATTATGGACAAGAGAGACAGCTTAAGCTAACTGCCAGCGTGATTATGGACAAAAGTGCCAGCTTAATCTAACCGCCAGCGTGATTATGGACAAGAGTGCCAGCTTAACATAACTGGTAGTGTGATTATGGACAAGAGTGACAGCTTAACCCAACTGGTAGTGTGATTATTAACAACGGAGTAGCTTAACATAACTGGTAACGCGATTATGGACAAGAGTGCCAGCTGAACCTAACTGACAGCGTGATTATGGGCATGAGTGCCAGCTGAACCTAACTGGTAGTGTGATTACGGACAAGAGTGCCAGCTTAACCTAACTGGTAGTGTGATTACGGACAAGAGTGCCAGATTAAGCTATCTGCCAGCGTGATTATGGACATGAGTGCCAGCTTAACCTAACCGGTCGTGTGATTATGGACAAGAGTGCCAGCTTAACGTCACTGCCAGAGTGATTACGAACAAGAGTGCCAGCTTAACCTAACTGGTAGTGTGATTATGGACAAGAGTGAAAGCTTAACCCAACTGGTAGTGTGATTATGAACAACGGAGTAGCTTAACATAACTGGTAGCGCGATTATGGACAAGAGTGCCAGCTTAAGCTAACTGGTAGTGTGATTATGAACAAGAGTGGAAGCTTAACCTAACTGGTAGTGTGATTATGAACAAGAGTGCCAGCTTAACGTGACTGGTAGTGTGATTATGAACAAGAGTGCCAGCTGAACATAACTGGTAGTGTGATTATGGACAAGACTGCCAGCTTTATCTAACTGGTAGTGTGATTATGGACAGGAGTGCTAGCTTAACCAAACTGCCAGCGCGATTATGGACAAGAATGCCAGCTTATCCTAACTGCCAGCGTGATTATGGACAAGAGTGCCAGCTTAACCTAACTGGTAGTGTTATTATGGACAAGAGTGCCAGCTTAACCTAACTGCCAGAGTGATTATGAACAATAGTGCCAGCTTAACCTAACTGGTAATGTGATTATGGACAAGAGTGACAGCTTAACCCAACTGGTAGTGTGATTATGAACAACAGAGTAGCTTAACATAACTGGTAGTGCGATTATGGACAAGAGGGCCAGCTTAACCTAACTCGCAGTGTGTTTAGGAACAAGAGTGGAAGCTTAACATAACTGGTAGTATGATAATGAACAAGAGTGCCAGCTTAACCTAACTGGTAGTGTGATTATGAACAAGAGTGCCAGCTTAACCTAACTGCCAGGGTGATTATGAACAAGAGTGCCAGCTTAACCTAACTGGTAGTGTGATTATGAACAAGGGTGGTAGATTAACGTAAATGGTAGTGTGATTATGAACAAAAGTTCCAGCTTAACCTAACTGCCAGAGTGATTATGAACAAGAGTTCCAGCTTAACCTAACTGGTAGAGCGATTATGGACAAGAGTGCCTGCTTAACCTAACTGATAGTGTGATTATGAACAAGACTGCCTGCTTAACCTAACTGCCAGCGTGATTATGGACAAGAGTGCCAGCTGAACCTAACTGCCAGCGTGATTATGAACTAGAGTGCCAGCTCAACCTAAGTGGTAGTGTGATTATGGACAAGAGTGCCAGCTTAACCGAACTGGTAGTGTGATTATGGACAAGAGTGCCAGCTCAATCTAACTGGTAGTGTGATTATGGACAAGAGTGCCAGCTTAACCCAACTGGTTGTGTGATTATGGACAAGAGTGCCAGCTTAATCTAACTGGTAGTGTGATTATGGACAAGAGTGCGAGCTTAACCTAACTTGTAGTGTGATTATGGACACGAGTGCCAGCTTAACCTAACTGGTAGTGTGATTATGGACAAGAGTGCCAGCTTAATCTAACTGCTAGTGTGATTATGGACAAGAGAGCCAGCTTAACCTAACTGGTAGTGTGATTATGGACAAGAGTGCCCGCTTAACCTAACCGGTAGTGCGAATATGGACAAGAGTGCCAGCTTAAGCTAACTGCCAGCGTGATTATGGAGCAGACTGCCAGCTTAACCTAACCAGTAGTGTGATTATGGACAAGAGTGGTAGCTTAACCTAACTGACAGCGTGATTATGGACAAGAGTGCCAGCTTAACCTAACTGCCAGTGTGATTATGAACAAGAGTGCCAGCTTAACCTAACTGCCAGCGTGATTATGGACAAGTGTGCCAGCTGAACATAACCGGTATTGCGATTATGGACAAGAGTGCCAACTTAAGCTAACTGCCAGCGTGATTATGGACAAGAGTGCCAGCTTAACCAAACTGCCAGCGTGATTATGAACAAGAGTGCCAGGTTAACCTAACTGATAGTGTGATTATGGACAATAGTGCCAGGTTACCCTAACTGCCAGCGTGATTATGGACAAGAGTGACAGCTGAACCTAACTGGTAATGTGATTATGGACAATAGTGCCAGGTTACCCTAACTGCCAGCGTGATTATGGACAACAGTGACAGCTTAACCTAACTGCCAGCGTGAATATGGACAAGAGTGACAGCTTAAGCTAACTGCCAGCGTGATTATGGACAAGAGTGCCAGCTGTACCTAACTGGTAGTGTGATTATGGACAATAGTGCCAGGTTACCCTAACTGCCAGCGTGATTATGGACAAGAGTGCCAGCTTAACGTAACTGGTAGTGTGATTATGGACAAGAGTGCCAAGTTAACCTAACTGGTAGTGTGATTATGGACAAGAGTGCCAGCTTAACCTAACTGCCAGTGTGATTATGAACAAGAGTGCCAAGTTAACCTAACTGGTTGTGTGATTATGGACAATAGTGCCAGCTTAACATAATCGGTAGTGCGATTGTGGACAAGAGTGCCAGCTCAAACTAACTGCCAGAGTGATTATGGAAAAGAGTGCCAGCTTAACCTAACTGGTAGTGTGATTATGAACAAGAGTGGAAGATTAACATAACTGGTAGTGTGATAATGAACAAGAGTGCCAGCTTAAACTAACTGGTAGTGTGATTATGAACAAGAGTGCCAGCTTAACCTAACTGTCAGAGTGATTATGAACAAGGAAGTCGATCTTAACCTAACTGATAGTGCGATTATGAACAAGAGTGGTAGCTTAATCTAACTGGTAGTGTGATTATGAACAAGAGTGCTAGCTTAACCTAACGGCCCGCGTGATTAAGAACAAGAGTGCCAGCTTAACCTAACTGGTAGTGCGATTATGGACAAGAGGGCCAGCTTAACCTAACTGGTAGTGTGATTATGGACAAGAGTGCCAGCTTAACCGAACCGGTAGTGTGATTATGAACAAGAGTGGTAGCTTAACCTAACTGGTAGTGTGATTATGAAAAAGAGTGCAAGCTGAACATAACTGGTAGTGTGATTATGGACAAGAGCGCCAGCTTAATCTAACTGGTAGTGTGATTATGGACAAGAGTGCCAGCTGAACCTAACTGGTAGTGTGATTATGGACAAGAGTGCCAGCATAACCTAGCTGGTAGTGTGATTATGGACAAGCTTGCAAACTTAATCTAACTGGTAGTGTTATTATGGACAAGAGTGCCAGCCTAACTTAACTGGTAGTGTGATTGTGAACAAGACAGTAGCTTAACGTAACTGGTAGTGTGATTATGGTCAAGAGTGCCAGCTTAACCTAACTGGTAGTTTGATTATGAACATGAGTGGTAGCTTAACCTAACTGGTAGTGTGATTATGAACAAGAGTGGCAGCTTAACCTAACTGATATTGTGACTATGAACAAGAGTGCCTGCTTAACCTAACGGCCAGCGTGATTATGGACAAGAGTGCCAGCTTAAATTAACTTCCATCGTGATTGTGAACAAGAGTGCCAGCTTAACCTAACTGGTAGTGTGATTATGGACAAGTTTGCCAGCTTAACCTAACTGCCAGCGGGATTATGAACAAGAGTGCCAGGTTAACCTAACTGGTAGTGTGATTATGGACAAGAGTGCCAGCTTAACCTAACTGGTAGTGTGATTATGGACAAGAGAGCCAGCTGAACCTAACTGCCAGTGTGATTATGAACAAGAGTGCCAGAGTAACCTAACTGGTAGTGTGATTATAGACAAGTGTGCCAGCTTAATCTAACTGCCAGTGGGATTATGAACAAGAGTGCCAGGTTAACCTAACTGATAGTGTGATTATGGACAAGAGTGTCAGCTTAACCTAACTGGTAGTGTGAATATGAACAAAAGTGGCAGCTTAACCTAACTGCCAGCGTAATTATGGACAAGTGTGCCTGCTGAACCTAACCGGTAATGCTATTATGGACATGAGTGCCAGCTTAACCTAACTGGTATTGTGATTATGTTCAAGAGTGCCAGCTGAACATAACCGACAGCGTGATTATGGACAAGAGTGCCAGCTGAACCCAACCGGTAGTGCGATTATGGACAAGAGTGGTAGCTTAACCTAACTGGTAGTGTGACTATGAACAAGAGTGCCAGGTTACCCTAACTGCCACCATGATTATGGACAAGAGTGACAGCTTAAGCTAACTGCCAGCGTGATTATGGACAAAAGTGCCAGCTTAACCTAACTGCCAGCGTGATTATGGACAAGTGTGCCAGCTGAACCTAACCGGTAATGCTATTATGGACAAGAGTGCCAGCTTAACCTAACTGTCAGTGTGATTATGGACAAGAGTGCCAGCTTAAGCTAACCGCCAGCGTGATTATGGACAAGAGTGCCAGCTTAACATAACTGGTAGTGTGATAATGGACAAGAGTGCCAGCTTAACCTAACTGGTAGTGTGATTATGAACAAGAGTGCCAGCTTAACCTAACTGGCAGCGTTATTATGTTCAAGAGTGCCAGCTGAACATAACTGACAGCGTGATTATGGACAAGAGTGCCAGCTGAACCTAACTGACAGCGTGATTATGGACAAGAGTGCCAGCTGAACCTAACTGGTAGTGTGATGATGTTCAAGAGTGCTAGCTTAACCTAACTGACAGCGTGATTATGGACAAGAGTGCCAGCTGATCCTAACTGGTAGTGTGATTACGGACAAGAGTGCCAGATTAAGCTATCTGCCAGCGTGATTATGGACATGAGTGCCAACTTAACCTAACCGGTAGTGTGATTATGGACAAGAGTGCCAGCTTAACCTCACTGCCAGAGTGATTATGAACAAGAGTGCCAGCTTAACCTAACTGGTAGTGTGATTATGGACAATAGTGACAGCTTAACCGAACTGGTAGTGTGATTACGAACAACGGAGTAGCTTAACGTAACTGGTAGTGTGATTATGGACAAGACTGCCAGCTTTATCTAACTGGTATTGTGATTATGGAAAAGAGTGCTAGCTTAACCCAACTGCCAGCGCGATTATGGACATGAGTGCCAGCTTAACCTAAATGCCAGCGTGATTATGGACAAGAGTGCCAGCTTAACCTAACTGGTAGTGTGATTATGGTCAAGAGGGCCAGCTTAACATAACTGGTAGTGTGATTATGAACAAGAGTGGTAGCTTAACCTAACTGGTAGTGTGATTATGAACAAGAGTGGCTGCTTAACCTATCTGATATTGTGATTATGAACAAGGGTGCCTGCTTAACCTAACTGCCAGCGTGATTATGGACAAGAGTGCCAGCTTAACCTAACTTCCAGCGTGATTATGAACAAGAGTGCCAGCTTAACCTAACTGGTAGTGTGATTATGGACAAGTTTGCCAGCTTAACCTAACTGGTAGTGTGATTATGAACAAGAGTGCCAGCCTAACCTAACTGGTAGTGTGATTATGGACTAAAGTGCCAGCCTAACATAACTGGTAGTGTGATTATGGACAAGAGCGCCAGGTTAACCTAACTGGTAGTGTGATTATGAACAAGAGTGGTAGCCTAACTTAACTGTTAGTGTGATTATGAACAAGAGTGCCAGCTTAACCTAACTGGTAGTGTGATCATGGACAAGAGAGCCAGCTGAACCTAACTGCCAGTGTGAATATGAACAAGAGTGCCAGGTTAACCTAACCGGTAGTGCGATTATGGACAAGCGTGCCAGCTTAAGCTGACTGCCAGCGTGATTATGGAGAAGGCTGCCAGCTTAACATAAAAGGTAATGTGTTTATGGACAAGAGTGGTAGCCTAACCTGACAGCGTGATTATGGACAAGAGTGCCAGCTTAACCTAACTGCCAGTGTGATTATGAACAAGAGTGCCAGGTTAACCTACCCGGTAGTGTGATGATGGACAAGAGTGCCAGCATAACCTAACCGGTAGTGCGATTATTAACAAGAGTGCCAGCGTAACCTAACTGGTAGCGTGATTATGGACAAGTGTGCCAGCTTAATCTAACCGGTAATGCTATTATGGACTTTAGTGCCAGCTTAACCTAACTGGTATTGTGATTATGTTCAAGAGTGCCAGCTGAACCTAACCGGTAGTGCGATTATGGACAAGAGTGGTAGCTTAACCTAACTGGTAGTGTGACTATGAACAAGACTGCCAGGTTACCCTAACTGCCACCGTGATTATGGACAAGAGAGACAGCTTAAGCTAACTGCCAGCGTGATTATGGACAAAAGTGCCAGCTTAATCTAACTGCCAGCGTGATTATGGACAAGTGTGCCAGGTGAACCTAACCGGTAATGCTGTTATGGACAAGAGTGCCAGCTTAACCTAACTGTCAGTGTGATTATGGACAAGAGTGCCAGCTTAAGCTAACCGCCAGCGTGATTATGGACAAGAGTGCCAGCTTAACATAACTGGTAGTGTGATTATGGACAAGAGTGACAGCTTAACCCAACTGGTAGTGTGATTATTAACAACGGAGTAGCTTAACATAACTGGTAACGCGATTATGGACAAGAGTGCCACCTGAACCTAACTGACAGCGTGATTATGGGCATGAGTGCCAGCTGAATCTAACTGGTAGTGTGATTACGGACAAGAGTGCCAGCTTAACCCAACTGGTAGTGTGATTACGGACAAGAGTGCCAGATTAAGCTATCTGCCAGCGTGATTATGGACATGAGTGCCAGCTTAACCTAACCGGTAGTGTGATTATGGACAAGAGTGCCAGCTTAACGTCACTGCCAGAGTGATTATGAACAAGAGTGCCAGCTTAACCTAACTGGTAGTGTGATTATGGACAAGAGTGAAAACTTAACCCAACTGGTAGTGTGATTATGAACAACGGAGTAGCTTAACATAACTGGTAGCGCGATTATGGACAAGAGTGCCAGCTTAACCTAACTGGTAGTGTGATTATGAACAAGAGTGGAAGCTTAACCTAACTGGTAGTGTCATTATGAACAAGAGTGCCAGCTTAACGTGACTGGTAGTGTGATTATGAACAAGAGTGCCAGCTGAACATAACTGGTAGTGTGATTATGGACAAGACTGCCAGCTTTATCTAACTGGTAGTGTGATTATGGACAAGAGTGCTAGCTTAACCCAACTGCCAGCGCGATTATGGACAAGAATGCCAGCTTATCCTAACTGCCAGCGTGATTATGGACAAGAGTGCCAGCTTAACCTAACTGGTAGTGTGATTATGGACAAGAGTGCCAGCTTAACCTAACTGCCAGAGTGATTATGAACAATAGTGCCAGCTTAACCTAACTGGTAATGTGATTATGGACAAGAGTGACAGCTTAACCCAACTGGTAGTGTGATTATGAACAACAGAGTAGCTTAACATAACTGGTAGTGCGATTATGGACAAGAGTGCCAGCTTAACCTAACTCGCAGTGTGTTTAGGAACAAGAGTGGAAGCTTAACATAACTGGTAGTATGATAATGAACTAGAG
This sequence comes from Anabrus simplex, assembly GCF_040414725.1. NCBI lineage: Eukaryota > Metazoa > Arthropoda > Insecta > Orthoptera > Tettigoniidae > Anabrus > Anabrus simplex. The sequence goes on from NC_090271.1 coordinate 4,946,706, forward strand.
TGCCAGCTTAACCTAACTGGTAGTGTGATTATGAACAAGAGTGCCAGCTTAACCTAACTGCCAGGGTGATTATGAACAAGAGTGCCAGCTTAACCTAACTGGTAGTGTGATTATGAACAAGGGTGGTAGATTAACGTAAATGGTAGTGTGATTATGAACAAAAGTTCCAGCTTAACCTAACTGCCAGAGTGATTATGAACAAGAGTGCCAGCTTAACCTAACTGGTAGAGCGATTATGGACAAGAGTGCCAGCTTAACCTAACTGGTAGTGTGATTATGGACAAGAGTGCCTGCTTAACCTAACTGATCGTGTGATTATGAACAAGACTGCCTGCTTAACCTAACTGCCAGCGTGATTATGGACAAGTGTGCCAGCTGAACCTAACTGCCAGCGTGATTATGAACTAGAGTGCCAGCTCAACCTAAGTGGTAGTGTGATTATGGACAAGAGTGCCAGCTTAACCGAACTGGTAGTGTGATTATGGACAAGAGTGCCAGCTCAATCTAACTGGTAGTGTGTCTTTGGACAAGAGTGCCAGCTTAACCCAACTGGTTGTGTGATTATGGACAAGAGTGCCAGCTTAATCTAACTGGTAGTGTGATTATGGACAAGAGTGCCAGCTTAACCTAACTTGTAGTGTGATTATGGACACGAGTGCAAGCTTAACCTAACTGGTAGTGTGATTATGGACAAGAGTGCCAGCTTAATCTAACTGCTAGTGTGATTATGGACAAGAGTGCCAGCTTAACCTAACTGGTAGTGTGATTATGGACAAGAGTGCCCGCTTAACCTAACCGGTAGTGCGAATATGGACAAGAGTGCCAGCTTAATCTAACTGCTAGTGTGATTATGGACAAGAGTGCCAGCTTAACCTAACTGGTAGTGTGATTACGTTCAAGAGTGCTAGCATAACCTAACTGACAGCGTGATTATGGACAAAAGTGCCAGCTGAACCTAACTGGTAGTGTGATTATGTCCACGAGTGCTAGCCTAAGCTAACTGCCAGCGTGATTATGGACAAGAGTGCCAGCTTAACTTAACTGGTAGTGTGATTATGAACAAGAGTGCCAGCTGAACCTAACTGGTAGTGTGATTATGGACGAAAGTGCCAGCTAAACCTATCTGCCAGCGTGATTATGGACAAGTGTGCCAGCTGAACCTAACCGGTATTGCGATTATGGACAAGAGTGCCAACTTAAGCTAACTGCCAGCGTGATTATGGACAAGAGTGCCAGCTTAACAAACTGCCAGCGTGATTATGAACAAGAGTGCCAGGTTAACCTAACTGGTAGTGTGATTATGGACAATAGTGCCAGGTTACCCTAACTGCCAGCGTGATTATGGACAAGAGTGACAGCTGAACCTAACTGGTAATGTGATTATGGACAATAGTGCCAGGTTACCCTAACTGCCAGCGTGATTATGGACAACAGTGACAGCTTAACATAACTGCCAGCGTGAATATGGACAAGAGTGACAGCTTAAGCTAACTGCCAGCGTGATTATGGACAAGAGTGCCAGCTGTACCTAACTGGTAGTGTGATTATGGACAATAGTGCCAGGTTACCCTAACTGCCAGCGTGATTATGGACAAGAGTGCCAGCTTAACGCAACTGGTAGTGTGATTATGGACAAGAGTGCCAAGTTAACCTAACTGGTAGTGTGATTATGGACAAGAGTGCCAGCTTAACCTAACTGCCAGTGTGATTATGAACAAGAGTGCCAAGTTAACCTAACTGGTTGTGTGATTATGGACAATAGTGCCAGCTTAACATAATCGGTAGTGCGATTGTGGACAAGAGTGCCAGCTCAAACTAACTGCCAGCGTGATTATGGACAAGAGTGCCAGCTTAACCTAACCGGTAGTGCGATTATGAACAAGAGTGCCAGCTTAACCTAACTGGTAGTGTGATTATGGAGAAGAGTGGTGGCATAACCTAACTGGTAGTGTGATTATGGAGAAGAGTGCCAGCTTAACCTAACTGGTAGTGTGATTATGAATAAGAGTGCCAGCTTAACCTAACTGGTAGTGTGATTATGGAGAAGAGTGCCAGCTTAACCTAACTGGTAGTGTGATTATGAATAAGAGTGCAAGCTTAACCTAACTGGTAGTGTGATTATGAACAAGAGTGCCAGCTTAACCTAACCGGTAGTGCGATTATGAGCAAGAGTGCCAGCTTAACCTAACTGGTAGTGTGATTATGGACAAGAGTGTCAGCTTAACCTAACTGGTAGTGTGATTATGGACAAGAGTGACAGCTTAACCTAACCGGTAGTGCGATTATGAACAAGATTGCCAGCTTAACCTAACTGGTAGTGTGATTATGGAGAAGAGTGGTGGCTTAACATAACTGGTAGTGTGATTATGGAGAAGAGTGCCAGCGTAACCTAACTGGTAGTGTGATTATGAATAAGAGTGCCAGCTTAACCTAACTGGTAGTGTGATTATGGAGAAGAGTGGCGGCTTAACCTAACTGGTAGTGTGATTATGAACAAGAGTGCCATGTTAATCTAACTGGTAGTGTGATTATGAACAAGAGTGCCAGCTTAACCTAACTGCCAGCGTGATTGTGGACAAGTGTGCCAGCATAACCTAACTGGTAGTGTGATTATGAACAAGAGTGGTAGCTTAACCTAACTGATTATGGACAAGAGTGCCAGCTTAATCTAACTGGTAGTGTGATTATGGACAAGAGAGCCAGCTTAACCCAACTGGTTGTGTGATCATGGACAAGAGTGCCAGCTTAATCTAACTGGTAGTGTGATTATGGACAAGAGTGCCAGCTGAACCTAACTGGTAGTGTGATTATTGACAAGTGTGCCAGCTGAACCTAACCGGTAGTGCGATTATGGACAAGAGTGCTAGCTAAACCTAACTGACAGCGTGATTATGGACAAGAGTGCTAGCTTAACCTATCTGCCAGCGTGATTATGGACATGTGTGCCAGCTGAACCTAACTGCCAGCGTGATTATGGACAAGTGTGCCAGCTGAACCTAACTGGTAGTGTGATTATGGACAAGTGTGCCAGCTGAACCTAACTCCCAGCGTGATTATGAACAAGAGCGCCAGCTTAACCTAACCGGTAGTGTAATTATCGACAAGAGTGCCAGCTTAACCTAACTGCCAGAGTGATTATGAACAAGAGTGCCAGCTTAACCTAACCGGTAGTGTGATTATGGACAAGAGTGCCAGCTTAACCTAACTGCCAGAGTGATTATGAAGAAGAGTGCCAGCTTAACCTAACTGGTAGTGTGATTATGAACAAGTGTGCCAGCTTAGCGTAATTGGTAGTGTGATTATGAACAAGAGTGGAAGCTTAACCTAACTGGTAGTGTGATTATGAACAAGAATGCCAGCTTAATTTAACTGGTAGTGTGATCATGAAAGAGAGTGGAAGCTTAACCTAACTGGTAGTGTGATTATGAACAAGCGTGCCAGCTTAACCTAACTGGTAGTGTGATTATGAACAAGAGTGCCAGCTGAACCTAACTGGTAATGTGATTATGGACAAGAGTGCACGCTTAATCTAACTGGTAGTGTGATTATGGACAAGATTGCTAGCTTAACCCAACTGCCAGTGCGATTATGGACAAGAGTGCCAGCTTAACCTAACTGCCAGCGTGATTATGGACAAGAGTGCCAGCTCAACCTAACTGGTACTGTGATTATGGACAAGAGTGCCAGCATAACCTAACTGCCAGAGTGATTATGAACAAGAGTGCCAGCTTAACCTAACTGGTAGTGTGATTATGGACAAGAGTGACAGCTTAACCCAACTGGTAGTGTGATTATGAACAACAGATTAGCTTAACATAACTGGTAGTGCGATCATGGACAAGAGTGCCAGCTAAACCTAACTGGTAGTGTGATTATGAGCAAGAGTGGAAGCTTAACAAAACTGGTAGTGTGATTATGAACAAGAGTGCCAGCTTAACCTAACTGGCAGCGTGATTATGTTCAAGAGTGCCAGCTGAACATAACTGACAGCGTGATTATGGACAAGAGTGCCAGCTGAACCTAACTGACAGCGTGATTATGGACAATAGTGCCAGCTGAACCTAACTGGTAGTGTGATTATGTTCAAGAGTGCTAGCTTAACCTAACTGACGGCGTGATTATGGACAAGAGTGCCAGCTGAACATAACTGGTAGTGTGATTATGGACAAGAGTGCTAGCTTAACCTAACTGAGAGAGTGATTGTGAACAAGAGTGCCAGCTTAACCTAACCGGTAGTGTGATTATGGACAAGACTGCCAGCATAACCTAACTGCCAGAGTGATTATGAACAAGAGTGCCAGCTTAACATAACCGGTAGTGTGATTATGGACAAGAGTGCCAGCTTAACCTAACTGGTAGTGTGATTATGAACAAGAGTGCCAGCTGAACCTAACTGGTAGTGTGATTATGGACAAGAGTGCCAGCTTAATGTAACTGGTAGTGTGATTATGGACAAGAGTGACAGCTTAACCTAACTGGTAGTGTGATTATGGACAAGAGTGACAGCTTAACCTAACTGCCAGATTGATTATGAACAAGGGTGCCAGCTTAACCTAACTGGTAGAGTGATTACGGACAAGAGTGCCAGCTTAACCTAACTGGTAGAGTGATTATGGACAAGAGTGCCAGCTTAACCTAGCTGGTACTGTGATTATGGACAAGAGTGCCCGCTTAACCTAACTGGTAGTGTGATTATGAACAAGGGTGCCAGCTTAACCTAACTGCCAGATTGATTATGAACAAGGGTGCCAGCTTAACCTAACTGGTAGAGTGATTATGGACAAGAGTGCCAGCTTTACCTAACTGGTAGTGTGATTATGGACAAGAGTGCCAGCTTTACCTAACTGGTAGAGTGATTATGGACAAGAGTGCCAGCTTAACCTAACTGGTAGAGTGATTATGGACAAGAGTGCCAGCTTTACCTAACTGGTAGTGTGATTATGAACAAGAGTGGAAGCTTAACATAACTGGTAGTGTGATTATGGACAAGAGTGCCAGCTGGACCTAACTGGTAGTGTGATTATGAACAACAGAGTAGCTTAACATAACTGGCAGTGCGATTATGGACAAGAGTGCCAGCTTAACCTAACTGGTAGAGTGATTATGAACAAGAGTGCCAGCTTAACCTAACTGGTAGTGTGATTATGAACAAGAGTGGAAGCTTAACATAACTGGTAGTGTGATTATGGACAAGAGTGCCAGCTGGACCTAACTGGTAGTGTGATTATGAACAACAGAGTAGCTTAACATAACTGGCAGTGCGATTATGGACAAGAGTGCCAGCTTAACCTAATTGGTAGTGTGATTATGGACAAGAGTGCCAGCTTAACCTAACTGGTAGTGTGATTATGAACAAGAGTGGTAGCTTAACCTAAATGGTAGTGTGATTATGACAAGAGTTCCAGCTTAACCTAACTACCAGCGTGATTATGAACAAGAGTGCCAGCTTAACCTAACCGGTAGTGTGATTATGGACAAGAGCGCCAGGTTAACCTAACTGGTAGTGTAATTATGAACAAGAGTGGTAGCCTAACCTAACTGGTAATGTGATTATGAAAAAGAGTGCCAGCTTAACCTAACTGGTAGTGTGATTATGGACAAGAGTTCCAGCTGATCCTAACTGCCAGTGTGGTTATGAACAAGAGTGCCAGGTCAACCTAACTGGTAGTGTGATTATGGACAAGAGTGCCAGCTTAACCTAACCGGTAGTGAGATTATGGACAAGAGTGCCAGCTTAAGCTAACTGCCAGCGTGATTATGGAGAAGACTGCCAGCTTAATCTAACCGGTAGTGTGATTATGGACAGGAGTGGTAGCTTAACCTAACTGACAGCGTGATTATGGACAAGAGTGCCAGCCGAACCTAACTGGTAGTGTGATTACGGACAATAGTGCCAGGTTAACCTAACTGCCAGCGTGATTATGGACAAGAGTGCCAGCTTAACCTAACTGGTAGTGTGATTATGGACAAGAGTGCCATTTTAACCTAACTGACAGCGTGATTATGAACAAGTGTGCCAGCTTAACCTAACTGGTAGTGTGATTGTGGACAAGAGTGACAGCTTAACCCAACTGGTAGTGTGATTATGAACAACGGAGTAGCTTAACATAAATGGTAGCGCGATTATGGCAAGAGTGCCAGCTGAACCTAACTGACAGCGTGATTATGGGCATGAGTGCCAGCTGAACCTAACTGGTAGTGTGATTACGGACCAGAGTGCCAGCTTAACACAACTGCCAGCGCGATTATGGACAAGAGAGCCAGCTTAACCTAACTGCCAGCGTGATTATGGACAAGAGTGCCAGCTTAACCTAACTGGTAGTGTGATTATGGACAAGAGTGCCAGCTTAACCTAACTGCCAGAGTGATTATGAACAAGAGTGCCAGCTTAACCTAACTGGTAGTGTGATCATGGACAAGAGAGCCAGCTGAACCTAACTGCCAGTGTGATTATGAACAAGAGTGCCAGGTTAACCTAACCGGTAGTGCGATTATGGACAAGCGTGCCAGCTTAAGCTGACTGCCAGCGTGATTATGGAGAAGGCTGCCAGCTTAACCTAAAAGGTAATGTGTTTAGTAACAAGAGTGGTAGCCTAACCTAACTGACAGCGTGATTATGGACAAGAGTGCCAGCTTAACCTAACTGCCAGTGTGATTATGAACAAGAGTGCCAGGTTAACCTACCCGGTAGTGTGATGATGGACAAGAGTGCCAGCTTAACTTAACCGGTAGTGCGATTATGAACAAGAGTGCCAGCGTAACATAACTGGTAGCGTGATTATGGACAAGTGTGCCAGCTTAATCCAACCGGTAATGCTATTATGGACTTTAGTGCCAGCTTAACCTAACTGGTATTGTGATTATGTTCAAGAGTGCCAGCTGAACCTAACCGGTAGTGCGATTATGGACAAGAGTGGTAGCTTAAACTAACTGGTAGTGTGACTATGAACAAGAGTGCCAGGTTACCCTAACTGCCACCGTGATTATGGACAAGAGAGACAGCTTAAGCTAACTGCCAGCGTGATTATGGACAAAAGTGCCAGCTTAATCTAACTGCCAGCGTGATTATGGACAAGTGTGCCAGGTGAACCTAACCGGTAATGCTATTATGGACAGGAGTGCCAGCTTAACCTAACTGTCAGTGTGATTATGGACAAGAGTGCCAGCTTAAGCTAACCGCCAGCGTGATTATGGACAAGAGTGCCAGCTTAACATAACTGGTAGTGTGATTATGGACAAGAGTGACAGCTTAACCCAACTGGTAGTGTGATTATTAACAACGGAGTAGCTTAACATAACTGGTAACGCGATTATGGACAAGAGTGCCACCTGAACCTAACTGACAGCGTGATTATGGGCATGAGTGCCAGCTGAACCTAACTGGTAGTGTGATTACGGACAAGAGTGCCAGCTTAACCCAACTGGTAGTGTGATTACGGACAAGAGTGCCAGATTAAGCTATCTGCCAGCGTGATTATGGACATGAGTGCCAGCTTAACCTAACCGGTAGTGTGATTATGGACAAGAGTGCCAGCTTAACGTCACTGCCAGAGTGATTATGAACAAGAGTGCCAGCTTAACATAACTGGTAGTGTGATTATGGACAAGAGTGAAAACTTAACCCAACTGGTAGTGTGATTATGAACAACGGAGTAGCTTAACATAACTGGTAGCGCGATTATGGACAAGAGTGCCAGCTTAACCTAACTGGTAGTGTGATTATGAACAAGAGTGGAAGCTTAACCTAACTGGTAGTGTCATTATGAACAAGAGTGCCAGCTTTACCTGACTGGTAGTGTGATTATGAACAAGAGTGCCAGCTGAACATAACTGGTAGTGTGATTATGGACAAGACTGCCAGCTTTATCTAACTGGTAGTGTGATTATGGACAAGAGTGCTAGCTTAACCCAACTGCCAGCGCGATTATGGACAAGAATGCCAGCTTATCCTAACTGCCAGCGTGATTATGGACAAGAGTGCCAGCTTAACCTAACTGGTAGTGTGATTATCGACAAGAGTGCCAGCTTAACCTAACTGCCAGAGTGATTATGAACAATAGTGCCAGCTTAACCTAACTGGTAATGTGATTATGGACAAGAGTGACAGCTTAACCCAACTGGTAGTGTGATTATGAACAACAGAGTAGCTTAACATAACTGGTAGTGCGATTATGGACAAGAGTGCCAGCTTAACCTAACTCGCAGTGTGTTTAGGAACAAGAGTGGAAGCTTAACATAACTGGTAGTATGATAATGAACAAGAGTGCCAGCTTAACCTAACTGGTAGTGTGATTATGAACAAGAGTGCCAGCTTAACCTAACTGCCAGGGTGATTATGAACAAGAGCGCCAGCTTAACCTAACCGGTAGTGTAATTATCGACAAGAGTGCCAGCTTAACCTAACTGCCAGAGTGATTATGAACAAGAGTGCCAGCTTAACCTAACTGGTAGTGCGATTATGGACAAGAGTGCCAGCTTAACCTAACTGGTAGTGTGATTATGGACAAGAGTGCCTGCTTAACCTAACTGATAGTGTGATTATGAACAAGACCGCCTGCTTAACCTAACTGCCAGCGTGATTATGAACTAGAGTGCCAGCTCAACCTAAGTGGTAGTGTGATAATGGACAAGAGTGCCAGCTTAACCGAACTGGTAGTGTGATTATGGACAAGAGTGCCAGCTCAATCTAACTGGTAGTGTGATTATGGACAAGAGTGCCAGCTTAACCCAACTGGTTGTGTGATTATGGACAAGAGTGCCTGCTTAACCTAAATGATCGTGTGATTATGAACAAGACTGCCTGCTTAACCTAACTGCCAGCGTGATTATGGACAAGAGTGCCAGCTGAACCTAACTGCCAGCGTGATTATGAACTAGAGTGCCAGCTCAACCTAAGTGGTAGTGTGATTATGGACAAGAGTGCCAGCTTAACCGAACTGGTAGTGTGATTATGGACAAGAGTGCCAGCTCAATCTAACTGGTAGTGTGATTATGGACAAGAGTGCCAGCTTAACCCAACTGCTAGTGTGATTATGAACAACGGAGTAGCTTAACATAACTGGTAGCGCGATTATGGACAAGAGTGCCAGCTTAACCTAACTGGTAGTGTGATTATGAACAAGATTGGAAGCTTAACCTAACTGGTAGTGTGATTATGAACAAGAGTGCCAGCTTAACCTGACTGGTAGTGTGATTATGAACAAGAGTGCCAGCTGAACATAACTGGTAGTGTGATTATGGACAAGACTGCCAGCTTTATCTAACTGGTAGTGTGATTATGGACAGGAGAGCTAGCTTAACCAAACTGCCAGCGCGATTATGGACAAGAATGCCAGCTTATCCTAACTGCCAGCGTGATTAATGACAAGAGTGCCAGCTTAACCTAACTGGTAGTGTGATTATGGACAAGAGTGCCAGCTTAACCTAACTGCCAGAGTGATTATGAACAATAGTGCCAGCTTAACCTAACTGGTAATGTGATTATGGACAAGAGTGACAGCTTAACCCAACTGGTAGTGTGATTATGAACAACAGAGTAGCTTAACATAACTGGTAGTGCGATTATGGACAAGAGGGCCAGCTAAACCTAACTCGCAGTGTGTTTAGGAACAAGAGTGGAAGCTTAACATAACTGGTAGTATGATAATGAACAAGAGTGCCAGGTTAACCTAACTGGTAGTGTGATTATGGACAATAGTGCCAGGTTACCCTAACTGCCAGCGTGATTATGGACAAGAGTGACAGCTGAACCTAACTGGTAATGTGATTATGGACAATAGTGCCAGGTTACCCTAACTGCCAGCGTGATTATGGACAACAGTAACAGCTTAACCTAACTGCCAGCGTGAATATGGACAAGAGTGACAGTTTAAGCTAACTGCCAGCGTGAATATGGACAAGAGTGCCAGCTGTACCTAACTGGTAGTGTGATTATGGACAATAGTGCCAGGTTACCCTAACTGACAGCGTGATTATGGACAAGAGTGCCAGCTTAACGTAACTGGTAGTGTGATTATGGACGAGAATGCCAAGTTAACCTAACTGGTAGTGTGATTATGGACAAGAGTGCCAGCTTAACCTAACTGCCAGTGTGATTATGAACAAGAGTGCCAAGTTAACCTAACTGGTTGTGTGATTATGGACAATAGTGCCAGCTTAACATAATCGGTAGTGCGATTGTGGACAAGAGTGCCAGCTCAAACTAACTGCCAGCGTGATTATGGACAAGAGTGCCAGCTTAACCTAACCGGTAGTGCGATTATGAACAAGAGTGCCAGCTTAACCTAACTGGTAGTGTGATTATGGAGAAGAGTGGTGGCATAACCTAACTGACAGCGTGATTATGGACAAGAGTGCCAGCTTAACCTAACTGCCAGTGTGATTATGAACAAGAGTGCCAGGTTAACCTACCCGGTAGTGTGATGATGGACAAGAGTGCCAGCTTAACCTAACCGGTAGTGCGATTATGAACAAGAGTGCCAGCGTAACCTAACTGGTAGCGTGATTATGGACAAGTGTGCCAGCTTAATCTAACCGGTAATGCTATTATGGACTTTAGTGCCAGCTTAACCTAACTGGTATTGTGATTATGTTCAAGAGTGCCAGCTGAACCTAACCGGTAGTGCGATTATGGACAAGAGTGGTAGCTTAACCTAACTGGTAGTGTGACTATGAACAAGAGTGCCAGGTTACCCTAACTGCCACCGTGATTATGGACAAGAGAGACAGCTTAAGCTAACTGCCAGCGTGATTATGGACAAAAGTGCCAGCTTAATCTAACCGCCAGCGTGATTATGGACAAGAGTGCCAGCTTAACATAACTGGTAGTGTGATTATGGACAAGAGTGACAGCTTAACCCAACTGGTAGTGTGATTATTAACAACGGAGTAGCTTAACATAACTGGTAACGCGATTATGGACAAGAGTGCCAGCTGAACCTAACTGACAGCGTGATTATGGGCATGAGTGCCAGCTGAACCTAACTGGTAGTGTGATTACGGACAAGAGTGCCAGCTTAACCTAACTGGTAGTGTGATTACGGACAAGAGTGCCAGATTAAGCTATCTGCCAGCGTGATTATGGACATGAGTGCCAGCTTAACCTAACCGGTCGTGTGATTATGGACAAGAGTGCCAGCTTAACGTCACTGCCAGAGTGATTACGAACAAGAGTGCCAGCTTAACCTAACTGGTAGTGTGATTATGGACAAGAGTGAAAGCTTAACCCAACTGGTAGTGTGATTATGAACAACGGAGTAGCTTAACATAACTGGTAGCGCGATTATGGACAAGAGTGCCAGCTTAAGCTAACTGGCAGTGTGATTATGAACAAGAGTGGAAGCTTAACCTAACTGGTAGTGTGATTATGAACAAGAGTGCCAGCTTAACGTGACTGGTAGTGTGATTATGAACAAGAGTGCCAGCTGAACATAACTGGTAGTGTGATTATGGACAAGACTGCCAGCTTTATCTAACTGGTAGTGTGATTATGGACAGGAGTGCTAGCTTAACCAAACTGCCAGCGCGATTATGGACAAGAATGCCAGCTTATCCTAACTGCCAGCGTGATTATGGACAAGAGTGCCAGCTTAACCTAACTGGTAGTGTTATTATGGACAAGAGTGCCAGCTTAACCTAACTGCCAGAGTGATTATGAACAATAGTGCCAGCTTAACCTAACTGGTAATGTGATTATGGACAAGAGTGACAGCTTAACCCAACTGGTAGTGTGATTATGAACAACAGAGTAGCTTAACATAACTGGTAGTGCGATTATGGACAAGAGGGCCAGCTTAACCTAACTCGCAGTGTGTTTAGGAACAAGAGTGGAAGCTTAACATAACTGGTAGTATGATAATGAACAAGAGTGCCAGCTTAACCTAACTGGTAGTGTGATTATGAACAAGAGTGCCAGCTTAACCTAACTGCCAGGGTGATTATGAACAAGAGTGCCAGCTTAACCTAACTGGTAGTGTGATTATGAACAAGGGTGGTAGATTAACGTAAATGGTAGTGTGATTATGAACAAAAGTTCCAGCTTAACCTAACTGCCAGAGTGATTATGAACAAGAGTTCCAGCTTAACCTAACTGGTAGAGCGATTATGGACAAGAGTGCCAGCTTAACCTAACTGGTAGTGTGATTATGGACAAGAGTGCCTGCTTAACCTAACTGATAGTGTGATTATGAACAAGACTGCCTGCTTAACCTAACTGCCAGCGTGATTATGGACAAGAGTGCCAGCTGAACCTAACTGCCAGCGTGATTATGAACTAGAGTGCCAGCTCAACCTAAGTGGTAGTGTGATTATGGACAAGAGTGCCAGCTTAACCGAACTGGTAGTGTGATTATGGACAAGAGTGCCAGCTCAATCTAACTGGTAGTGTGATTATGGACAAGAGTGCCAGCTTAACCCAACTGGTTGTGTGATTATGGACAAGAGTGCCAGCTTAATCTAACTGGTAGTGTGATTATGGACAAGAGTGCGAGCTTAACCTAACTTGTAGTGTGATTATGGACACGAGTGCCAGCTTAACCTAACTGGTAGTGTGATTATGGACAAGAGTGCCAGCTTAATCTAACTGCTAGTGTGATTATGGACAAGAGTGCCAGCTTAACCTAACTGGTAGTGTGATTATGGACAAGAGTGCCCGCTTAACCTAACCGGTAGTGCGAATATGGACAAGAGTGCCAGCTTAAGCTAACTGCCAGCGTGATTATGGAGCAGACTGCCAGCTTAACCTAACCAGTAGTGTGATTATGGACAAGAGTGGTAGCTTAACCTAACTGACAGCGTGATTATGGACAAGAGTGCCAGCTTAACCTAACTGCCAGTGTGATTATGAACAAGAGTGCCAGCTTAACCTAACTGCCAGCGTGATTATGGACAAGTGTGCCAGCTGAACATAACCGGTATTGCGATTATGGACAAGAGTGCCAACTTAAGCTAACTGCCAGCGTGATTATGGACAAGAGTGCCAGCTTAACCAAACTGCCAGCGTGATTATGAACAAGAGTGCCAGGTTAACCTAACTGATAGTGTGATTATGGACAATAGTGCCAGGTTACCCTAACTGCCAGCGTGATTATGGACAAGAGTGACAGCTGAACCTAACTGGTAATGTGATTATGGACAAAAGTGCCAGGTTACCCTAACTGCCAGCGTGATTATGGACAACAGTGACAGCTTAACCTAACTGCCAGCGTGAATATGGACAAGAGTGACAGCTTAAGCTAACTGCCAGCGTGATTATGGACAAGAGTGCCAGCTGTACCTAACTGGTAGTGTGATTATGGACAATAGTGCCAGGTTACCCTAACTGCCAGCGTGATTATGGACAAGAGTGCCAGCTTAACGTAACTGGTAGTGTGATTATGGACAAGAGTGCCAAGTTAACCTAACTGGTAGTGTGATTATGGACAAGAGTGCCAGCTTAACCTAACTGCCAGTGTGATTATGAACAAGAGTGCCAAGTTAACCTAACTGGTTGTGTGATTATGGACAATAGTGCCAGCTTAACATAATCGGTAGTGCGATTGTGGACAAGAGTGCCAGCTCAAACTAACTGCCAGCGTGATTATGGAAAAGAGTGCCAGCTTAACCTAACTGGTAGTGTGATTATGAACAAGAGTGGAAGATTAACATAACTGGTAGTGTGATAATGAACAAGAGTGCCAGCTTAAACTAACTGGTAGTGTGATTATGAACAAGAGTGCCAGCTTAACCTAACTGTCAGAGTGATTATGAACAAAGAAGTCGATCTTAACCTAACTGATAGTGCGATTATGAACAAGAGTGGTAGCTTAATCTAACTGGTAGTGTGATTATGAACAAGAGTGCTAGCTTAACCTAACGGCCCGCGTGATTAAGAACAAGAGTGCCAGCTTAACCTAACTGGTAGTGCGATTATGGACAAGAGGGCCAGCTTAACCTAACTGGTAGTGTGATTATGGACAAGAGTGCCAGCTTAACCGAACCGGTAGTGTGATTATGAACAAGAGTGGTAGCTTAACCTAACTGGTAGTGTGATTATGAAAAAGAGTGCAAGCTGAACATAACTGGTAGTGTGATTATGGACAAGAGCGCCAGCTTAATCTAACTGGTAGTGTGATTATGGACAAGAGTGCCAGCTGAACCTAACTGGTAGTGTGATTATGGACAAGAGTGCCAGCATAACCTAGCTGGTAGTGTGATTATGGACAAGCTTGCAAACTTAATCTAACTGGTAGTGTTATTATGGACAAGAGTGCCAGCCTAACTTAACTGGTAGTGTGATTGTGAACAAGACAGTAGCTTAACGTAACTGGTAGTGTGATTATGGTCAAGAGTGCCAGCTTAACCTAACTGGTAGTTTGATTATGAACATGAGTGGTAGCTTAACCTAACTGGTAGTGTGATTATGAACAAGAGTGGCAGCTTAACCTAACTGATATTGTGACTATGAACAAGAGTGCCTGCTTAACCTAACGGCCAGCGTGATTATGGACAAGAGTGCCAGCTTAAATTAACTTCCATCGTGATTGTGAACAAGAGTGCCAGCTTAACCTAACTGGTAGTGTGATTATGGACAAGTTTGCCAGCTTAACCTAACTGCCAGCGGGATTATGAACAAGAGTGCCAGGTTAACCTAACTGGTAGTGTGATTATGGACAAGAGTGCCAGCTTAACCTAACTGGTAGTGTGATTATGGACAAGAGAGCCAGCTGAACCTAACTGCCAGTGTGATTATGAACAAGAGTGCCAGCGTAACCTAACTGGTAGTGTGATTATAGACAAGTGTGCCAGCTTAATCTAACTGCCAGTGGGATTATGAACAAGAGTGCCAGGTTAACCTAACTGATAGTGTGATTATGGACAAGAGTGTCAGCTTAACCTAACTGGTAGTGTGAATATGAACAAAAGTGGCAGCTTAACCTAACTGCCAGCGTAATTATGGACAAGTGTGCCTGCTGAACCTAACCGGTAATGCTATTATGGACATGAGTGCCAGCTTAACCTAACTGGTATTGTGATTATGTTCAAGAGTGCCAGCTGAACATAACCGACAGCGTGATTATGGACAAGAGTGCCAGCTGAACCCAACCGGTAGTGCGATTATGGACAAGAGTGGTAGCTTAACCTAACTGGTAGTGTGACTATGAACAAGAGTGCCAGGTTACCCTAACTGCCACCATGATTATGGACAAGAGTGACAGCTTAAGCTAACTGCCAGCGTGATTATGGACAAAAGTGCCAGCTTAACCTAACTGCCAGCGTGATTATGGACAAGTGTGCCAGCTGAACCTAACCGGTAATGCTATTATGGACAAGAGTGCCAGCTTAACCTAACTGTCAGTGTGATTATGGACAAGAGTGCCAGCTTAAGCTAACCGCCAGCGTGATTATGGACAAGAGTGCCAGCTTAACATAACTGGTAGTGTGATAATGGACAAGAGTGCCAGCTTAACCTAACTGGTAGTGTGATTATGAACAAGAGTGCCAGCTTAACCTAACTGGCAGCGTTATTATGTTCAAGAGTGCCAGCTGAACATAACTGACAGCGTGATTATGGACAAGAGTGCCAGCTGAACCTAACTGACAGCGTGATTATGGACAAGAGTGCCAGCTGAACCTAACTGGTAGTGTGATGATGTTCAAGAGTGCTAGCTTAACCTAACTGACAGCGTGATTATGGACAAGAGTGCCAGCTGATCCTAACTGGTAGTGTGATTACGGACAAGAGTGCCAGATTAAGCTATCTGCCAGCGTGATTATGGACATGAGTGCCAACTTAACCTAACCGGTAGTGTGATTATGGACAAGAGTGCCAGCTTAACCTCACTGCCAGAGTGATTATGAACAAGAGTGCCAGCTTAACCTAACTGGTAGTGTGATTATGGACAATAGTGACAGCTTAACCGAACTGGTAGTGTGATTACGAACAACGGAGTAGCTTAACGTAACTGGTAGTGTGATTATGGACAAGACTGCCAGCTTTATCTAACTGGTATTGTGATTATGGAAAAGAGTGCTAGCTTAACCCAACTGCCAGCGCGATTATGGACATGAGTGCCAGCTTAACCTAAATGCCAGCGTGATTATGGACAAGAGTGCCAGCTTAACCTAACTGGTAGTGTGATTATGGTCAAGAGGGCCAGCTTAACATAACTGGTAGTGTGATTATGAACAAGAGTGGTAGCTTAACCTAACTGATAGTGTGATTATGAACAAGAGTGGCTGCTTAACCTATCTGATATTGTGATTATGAACAAGGGTGCCTGCTTAACCTAACTGCCAGCGTGATTATGGACAAGAGTGCCAGCTTAACCTAACTTCCAGCGTGATTATGAACAAGAGTGCCAGCTTAACCTAACTGGTAGTGTGATTATGGACAAGTTTGCCAGCTTAACCTAACTGGTAGTGTGATTATGAACAAGAGTGCCAGCCTAACCTAACTGGTAGTGTGATTATGGACTAAAGTGCCAGCCTAACATAACTGGTAGTGTGATTATGGACAAGAGCGCCAGGTTAACCTAACTGGTAGTGTGATTATGAACAAGAGTGGTAGCCTAACCTAACTGTTAGTGTGATTATGAACAAGAGTGCCAGCTTAACCTAACTGGTAGTGTGATCATGGACAAGAGAGCCAGCTGAACCTAACTGCCAGTGTGAATATGAACAAGAGTGCCAGGTTAACCTAACCGGTAGTGCGATTATGGACAAGCGTGCCAGCTTAAGCTGACTGCCAGCGTGATTATGGAGAAGGCTGCCAGCTTAACATAAAAGGTAATGTGTTTATGGACAAGAGTGGTAGCCTAACCTGACAGCGTGATTATGGACAAGAGTGCCAGCTTAACCTAACTGCCAGTGTGATTATGAACAAGAGTGCCAGGTTAACCTACCCGGTAGTGTGATGATGGACAAGAGTGCCAGCATAACCTAACCGGTAGTGCGATTATGAACAAGAGTGCCAGCGTAACCTAACTGGTAGCGTGATTATGGACAAGTGTGCCAGCTTAATCTAACCGGTAATGCTAATATGGACTTTAGTGCCAGCTTAACCTAACTGGTATTGTGATTATGTTCAAGAGTGCCAGCTGAACCTAACCGGTAGTGCGATTATGGACAAGAGTGGTAGCTTAACCTAACTGGTAGTGTGACTATGAACAAGAGTGCCAGGTTACCCTAACTGCCACCGTGATTATGGACAAGAGAGACAGCTTAAGCTAACTGCCAGCGTGATTATGGACAAAAGTGCCAGCTTAATCTAACTGCCAGCGTGATTATGGACAAGTGTGCCAGGTGAACCTAACCGGTAATGCTGTTATGGACAAGAGTGCCAGCTTAACCTAACTGTCAGTGTGATTATGGACAAGGGTGCCAGCTTAAGCTAACCGCCAGCGTGATTATGGACAAGAGTGCCAGCTTAACATAACTGGTAGTGTGATTATGGACAAGAGTGACAGCTTAACCCAACTGGTAGTGTGATTATTAACAACGGAGTAGCTTAACATAACTGGTAACGCGATTATGGACAAGAGTGCCACCTGAACCTAACTGACAGCGTGATTATGGGCATGAGTGCCAGCTGAATCTAACTGGTAGTGTGATTACGGACAAGAGTGCCAGCTTAACCCAACTGGTAGTGTGATTACGGACAAGAGTGCCAGATTAAGCTATCTGCCAGCGTGATTATGGACATGAGTGCCAGCTTAACCTAACCGGTAGTGTGATTATGGACAAGAGTGCCAGCTTAACGTCACTGCCAGAGTGATTATGAACAAGAGTGCCAGCTTAACCTAACTGGTAGTGTGATTATGGACAAGAGTGAAAACTTAACCCAACTGGTAGTGTGATTATGAACAACGGAGTAGCTTAACATAACTGGTAGCGCGATTATGGACAAGAGTGCCAGCTTAACCTAACTGGTAGTGTGATTATGAACAAGAGTGGAAGCTTAACCTAACTGGTAGTGTCATTATGAACAAGAGTGCCAGCTTAACGTGACTGGTAGTGTGATTATGAACAAGAGTGCCAGCTGAACATAACTGGTAGTGTGATTATGGACAAGACTGCCAGCTTTATCTAACTGGTAGTGTGATTATGGACAAGAGTGCTAGCTTAACCCAACTGCCAGCGCGATTATGGACAAGAATGCCAGCTTATCCTAACTGCCAGCGTGATTATGGACAAGAGTGCCAGCTTAACCTAACTGGTAGTGTGATTATGGACAAGAGTGCCAGCTTAACCTAACTGCCAGAGTGATTATGAACAATAGTGCCAGCTTAACCTAACTGGTAATGTGATTATGGACAAGAGTGACAGCTTAACCCAACTGGTAGTGTGATTATGAACAACAGAGTAGCTTAACATAACTGGTAGTGCGATTATGGACAAGAGTGCCAGCTTAACCTAACTCGCAGTGTGTTTAGGAACAAGAGTGGAAGCTTAACATAACTGGTAGTATGATAATGAACTAGAGTGCCAGCTTAACCTAACTGGTAGTGTGATTATGAACAAGAGTGCCAGCTTAACCTAACTGCCAGGGTGATTATGAACAAGAGTGCCAGCTTAACCTAACTGGTAGTGTGATTATGAACAAGGGTGGTAGATTAACGTAAATGGTAGTGTGATTATGAACAAAAGTTCCAGCTTAACCTAACTGCCAGAGTGATTATGAACAAGAGTGCCAGCTTAACCTAACTGGTAGAGCGATTATGGACAAGAGTGCCAGCTTAACCTAACTGGTAGTGTGATTATGGACAAGAGTGCCTGCTTAACCTAACTGATCGTGTGATTATGAACAAGACTGCCTGCTTAACCTAACTGCCAGCGTGATTATGGACAAGTGTGCCAGCTGAACCTAACTGCCAGCGTGATTATGAACTAGAGTGCCAGCTCAACCTAAGTGGTAGTGTGATTATGGACAAGAGTGCCAGCTTAACCGAACTGGTAGTGTGATTATGGACAAGAGTGCCAGCTCAATCTAACTGGTAGTGTGTCTTTGGACAAGAGTGCCAGCTTAACCCAACTGGTTGTGTGATTATGGACAAGAGTGCCAGCTTAATCTAACTGGTAGTGTGATTATGGACAAGAGTGCCAGCTTAACCTAACTTGTAGTGTGATTATGGACACGAGTGCAAGCTTAACCTAACTGGTAGTGTGATTATGGACAAGAGTGCCAGCTTAATCTAACTGCTAGTGTGATTATGGACAAGAGTGCCAGCTTAACCTAACTGGTAGTGTGATTATGGACAAGAGTGCCCGCTTAACCTAACCGGTAGTGCGAATATGGACAAGAGTGCCAGCTTAATCTAACTGCTAGTGTGATTATGGACAAGAGTGCCAGCTTAACCTAACTGGTAGTGTGATTACGTTCAAGAGTGCTAGCATAACCTAACTGACAGCGTGATTATGGACAAAAGTGCCAGCTGAACCTAACTGGTAGTGTGATTATGTCCACGAGTGCTAGCTTAAGCTAACTGCCAGCGTGATTATGGACAAGAGTGCCAGCTTAACTTAACTGGTAGTGTGATTATGAACAAGAGTGCCAGCTGAACCTAACTGGTAGTGTGATTATGGACAAAAGTGCCAGCTAAACCTAACTGCCAGCGTGATTATGGACAAGTGTGCCAGCTGAACCTAACCGGTATTGCGATTATGGACAAGAGTGCCAACTTAAGCTAACTGCCAGCGTGATTATGGACAAGAGTGCCAGCTTAACCAAACTGCCAGCGTGATTATGAACAAGAGTGCCAGGTTAACCTAACTGGTAGTGTGATTATGGACAATAGTGCCAGGTTACCCTAACTGCCAGCGTGATTATGGACAAGAGTGACAGCTGAACCTAACTGGTAATGTGATTATGGACAATAGTGCCAGGTTACCCTAACTGCCAGCGTGATTATGGACAACAGTGACAGCTTAACATAACTGCCAGCGTGAATATGGACAAGAGTGACAGCTTAAGCTAACTGCCAGCGTGATTATGGACAAGAGTGCCAGCTGTACCTAACTGGTAGTGTGATTATGGACAATAGTGCCAGGTTACCCTAACTGCCAGCGTGATTATGGACAAGAGTGCCAGCTTAACGCAACTGGTAGTGTGATTATGGACAAGAGTGCCAAGTTAACCTAACTGGTAGTGTGATTATGGACAAGAGTGCCAGCTTAACCTAACTGCCAGTGTGATTATGAACAAGAGTGCCAAGTTAACCTAACTGGTTGTGTGATTATGGACAATAGTGCCAGCTTAACATAATCGGTAGTGCGATTGTGGACAAGATTGCCAGCTCAAACTAACTGCCAGCGTGATTATGGACAAGAGTGCCAGCTTAACCTAACCGGTAGTGCGATTATGAACAAGAGTGCCAGCTTAACCTAACTGGTAGTGTGATTATGGAGAAGAGTGGTGGCATAACCTAACTGGTAGTGTGATTATGGAGAAGAGTGCCAGCTTAACCTAACTGGTAGTGTGATTATGAATAAGAGTGCCAGCTTAACCTAACTGGTAGTGTGATTATGGAGAAGAGTGCCAGCTTAACCTAACTGGTAGTGTGATTATGAATAAGAGTGCAAGCTTAACCTAACTGGTAGTGTGATTATGAACAAGAGTGCCAGCTTAACCTAACCGGTAGTGCGATTATGAGCAAGAGTGCCAGCTTAACCTAACTGGTAGTGTGATTATGGACAAGAGTGTCAGCTTAACCTAACTGGTAGTGTGATTATGGACAAGAGTGACAGCTTAACCTAACCGGTAGTGCGATTATGAACAAGATTGCCAGCTTAACCTAACTGGTAGTGTGATTATGGAGAAGAGTGGTGGCTTAACATAACTGGTAGTGTGATTATGGAGAAGAGTGCCAGCGTAACCTAACTGGTAGTGTGATTATGAATAAGAGTGCCAGCTTAACCTAACTGGTAGTGTGATTATGGAGAAGAGTGGCGGCTTAACCTAACTGGTAGTGTGATTATGAACAAGAGTGCCATGTTAATCTAACTGGTAGTGTGATTATGAACAAGAGTGCCAGCTTAACCTAACTGCCAGCGTGATTGTGGACAAGTGTGCCAGCATAACCTAACTGGTAGTGTGATTATGAACAAGAGTGGTAGCTTAACCTAACTGATTATGGACAAGAGTGCCAGCTTAATCTAACTGGTAGTGTGATTATGGACAAGAGAGCCAGCTTAACCCAACTGGTTGTGTGATCATGGACAAGAGTGCCAGCTTAATCTAACTGGTAGTGTGATTATGGACAAGAGTGCCAGCTGAACCTAACTGGTAGTGTGATTATTGACAAGTGTGCCAGCTGAACCTAACCGGTAGTGCGATTATGGACAAGAGTGCTAGCTAAACCTAACTGACAGCGTGATTATGGACAAGAGTGCTAGCTTAACCTATCTGCCAGCGTGATTATGGACATGTGTGCCAGCTGAACCTAACTGCCAGCGTGATTATGGACAAGTGTGCCAGCTGAACCTAACTGGTAGTGTGATTATGGACAAGTGTGCCAGCTGAACCTAACTCCCAGCGTGATTATGAACAAGAGCGCCAGCTTAACCTAACCGGTAATGTAATTATCGACAAGAGTGCCAGCTTAACCTAAGTGCCAGAGTGATTATGAACAAGAGTGCCAGCTTAACCTAACCGGTAGTGTGATTATGGACAAGAGTGCCAGCTTAACCTAACTGCCAGAGTGATTATGAAGAAGAGTGCCAGCTTAACCTAACTGGTAGTGTGATTATGAACAAGTGTGCCAGCTTAGCGTAATTGGTAGTGTGATTATGAACAAGAGTGGAAGCTTAACCTAACTGGTAGTGTGATTATGAACAAGAATGCCAGCTTAATTTAACTGGTAGTGTGATCATGAAAGAGAGTGGAAGCTTAACCTAACTGGTAGTGTGATTATGAACAAGCGTGCCAGCTTAACCTAACTGGTAGTGTGATTATGAACAAGAGTGCCAGCTGAACCTAACTGGTAATGTGATTATGGACAAGAGTGCACGCTTAATCTAACTGGTAGTGTGATTATGGACAAGATTGCTAGCTTAACCCAACTGCCAGTGCGATTATGGACAAGAGTGCCAGCTTAACCTAACTGCCAGCGTGATTATGGACAAGAGTGCCAGCTCAACCTAACTGGTACTGTGATTATGGACAAGAGTGCCAGCATAACCTAACTGCCAGAGTGATTATGAACAAGAGTGCCAGCTTAACCTAACTGGTAGTGTGATTATGGACAAGAGTGACAGCTTAACCCAACTGGTAGTGTGATTATGAACAACAGATTAGCTTAACATAACTGGTAGTGCGATCATGGACAAGAGTGCCAGCTAAACCTAACTGGTAGTGTGATTATGAGCAAGAGTGGAAGCTTAACAAAACTGGTAGTGTGATTATGAACAAGAGTGCCAGCTTAACCTAACTGGCAGCGTGATTATGTTCAAGAGTGCCAGCTGAACATAACTGACAGCGTGATTATGGACAAGAGTGCCAGCTGAACCTAACTGACAGCGTGATTATGGACAATAGTGCCAGCTGAACCTAACTGGTAGTGTGATTATGTTCAAGAGTGCTAGCTTAACCTAACTGACGGCGTGATTATGGACAAGAGTGCCAGCTGAACATAACTGGTAGTGTGATTATGGACAAGAGTGCTAGCTTAACCTAACTGAGAGAGTGATTGTGAACAAGAGTGCCAGCTTAACCTAACCGGTAGTGTGATTATGGACAAGACTGCCAGCATAACCTAACTGCCAGAGTGATTATGAACAAGAGTGCCAGCTTAACATAACCGGTAGTGTGATTATGGACAAGAGTGCCAGCTTAACCTAACTGGTAGTGTGATTATGAACAAGAGTGCCAGCTGAACCTAACTGGTAGTGTGATTATGGACAAGAGTGCCAGCTTAATGTAACTGGTAGTGTGATTATGGACAAGAGTGACAGCTTAACCTAACTGGTAGTGTGATTATGGACAAGAGTGACAGCTTAACCTAACTGCCAGATTGATTATGAACAAGGGTGCCAGCTTAACCTAACTGGTAGAGTGATTACGGACAAGAGTGCCAGCTTAACCTAACTGGTAGAGTGATTATGGACAAGAGTGCCAGCTTAACCTAGCTGGTACTGTGATTATGGACAAGAGTGCCCGCTTAACCTAACTGGTAGTGTGATTATGAACAAGGGTGCCAGCTTAACCTAACTGCCAGATTGATTATGAACAAGGGTGCCAGCTTAACCTAACTGGTAGAGTGATTATGGACAAGAGTGCCAGCTTTACCTAACTGGTAGTGTGATTATGGACAAGAGTGCCAGCTTTACCTAACTGGTAGAGTGATTATGGACAAGAGTGCCAGCTTAACCTAACTGGTAGAGTGATTATGGACAAGAGTGCCAGCTTTACCTAACTGGTAGTGTGATTATGAACAAGAGTGGAAGCTTAACATAACTGGTAGTGTGATTATGGACAAGAGTGCCAGCTGGACCTAACTGGTAGTGTGATTATGAACAACAGAGTAGCTTAACATAACTGGCAGTGCGATTATGGACAAGAGTGCCAGCTTAACCTAACTGGTAGAGTGATTATGAACAAGAGTGCCAGCTTAACCTAACTGGTAGTGTGATTATGAACAAGAGTGGAAGCTTAACATAACTGGTAGTGTGATTATGGACAAGAGTGCCAGCTGGACCTAACTGGTAGTGTGATTATGAACAACAGAGTAGCTTAACATAACTGGCAGTGCGATTATGGACAAGAGTGCCAGCTTAACCTAATTGGTAGTGTGATTATGGACAAGAGTGCCAGCTTAACCTAACTGGTAGTGTGATTATGAACAAGAGTGGTAGCTTAACCTAAATGGTAGTGTGATTATGACAAGAGTTCCAGCTTAACCTAACTACCAGCGTGATTATGAACAAGAGTGCCAGCTTAACCTAACCGGTAGTGTGATTATGGACAAGAGCGCCAGGTTAACCTAACTGGTAGTGTAATTATGAACAAGAGTGGTAGCCTAACCTAACTGGTAATGTGATTATGAAAAAGAGTGCCAGCTTAACCTAACTGGTAGTGTGATTATGGACAAGAGTTCCAGCTGATCCTAACTGCCAGTGTGGTTATGAACAAGAGTGCCAGGTCAACCTAACTGGTAGTGTGATTATGGACAAGAGTGCCAGCTTAACCTAACCGGTAGTGAGATTATGGACAAGAGTGCCAGCTTAAGCTAACTGCCAGCGTGATTATGGAGAAGACTGCCAGCTTAATCTAACCGGTAGTGTGATTATGGACAGGAGTGGTAGCTTAACCTAACTGACAGCGTGATTATGGACAAGAGTGCCAGCCGAACCTAACTGGTAGTGTGATTACGGACAATAGTGCCAGGTTAACCTAACTGCCAGCGTGATTATGGACAAGAGTGCCAGCTTAACCTAACTGGTAGTGTGATTATGGACAAGAGTGCCATTTTAACCTAACTGACAGCGTGATTATGAACAAGTGTGCCAGCTTAACCTAACTGGTAGTGTGATTGTGGACAAGAGTGACAGCTTAACCCAACTGGTAGTGTGATTATGAACAACGGAGTAGCTTAACATAAATGGTAGCGCGATTATGGCAAGAGTGCCAGCTGAACCTAACTGACAGCGTGATTATGGGCATGAGTGCCAGCTGAACCTAACTGGTAGTGTGATTACGGACCAGAGTGCCAGCTTAACACAACTGCCAGCGCGATTATGGACAAGAGAGCCAGCTTAACCTAACTGCCAGCGTGATTATGGACAAGAGTGCCAGCTTAACCTAACTGGTAGTGTGATTATGGACAAGAGTGCCAGCTTAACATAACTGCCAGAGTGATTATGAACAAGAGTGCCAGCTTAACCTAACTGGTAGTGTGATCATGGACAAGAGAGCCAGCTGAACCTAACTGCCAGTGTGATTATGAACAAGAGTGCCAGGTTAACCTAACCGGTAGTGCGATTATGGACAAGCGTGCCAGCTTAAGCTGACTGCCAGCGTGATTATGGAGAAGGCTGCCAGCTTAACCTAAAAGGTAATGTGTTTAGTAACAAGAGTGGTAGCCTAACCTAACTGACAGCGTGATTATGGACAAGAGTGCCAGCTTAACCTAACTGCCAGTGTGATTATGAACAAGAGTGCCAGGTTAACCTACCCGGTAGTGTGATGATGGACAAGAGTGCCAGCTTAACTTAACCGGTAGTGCGATTATGAACAAGAGTGCCAGCGTAACATAACTGGTAGCGTGATTATGGACAAGTGTGCCAGCTTAATCCAACCGGTAATGCTATTATGGACTTTAGTGCCAGCTTAACCTAACTGGTATTGTGATTATGTTCAAGAGTGCCAGCTGAACCTAACCGGTAGTGCGATTATGGACAAGAGTGGTAGCTTAACCTAACTGGTAGTGTGACTATGAACAAGAGTGCCAGGTTACCCTAACTGCCACCGTGATTATGGACAAGAGAGACAGCTTAAGCTAACTGCCAGCGTGATTATGGACAAAAGTGCCAGCTTAATCTAACTGCCAGCGTGATTATGGACAAGTGTGCCAGGTGAACCTAACCGGTAATGCTATTATGGACAGGAGTGCCAGCTTAACCTAACTGTCAGTGTGATTATGGACAAGAGTGCCAGCTTAAGCTAACCGCCAGCGTGATTATGGACAAGAGTGCCAGCTTAACATAACTGGTAGTGTGATTATGGACAAGAGTGACAGCTTAACCCAACTGGTAGTGTGATTATTAACAACGGAGTAGCTTAACATAACTGGTAACGCGATTATGGACAAGAGTGCCACCTGAACCTAACTGACAGCGTGATTATGGGCATGAGTGCCAGCTGAACCTAACTGGTAGTGTGATTACGGACAAGAGTGCCAGCTTAACCCAACTGGTAGTGTGATTACGGACAAGAGTGCCAGATTAAGCTATCTGCCAGCGTGATTATGGACATGAGTGCCAGCTTAACCTAACCGGTAGTGTGATTATGGACAAGAGTGCCAGCTTAACGTCACTGCCAGAGTGATTATGAACAAGAGTGCCAGCTTAACATAACTGGTAGTGTGATTATGGACAAGAGTGAAAACTTAACCCAACTGGTAGTGTGATTATGAACAACGGAGTAGCTTAACATAACTGGTAGCGCGATTATGGACAAGAGTGCCAGCTTAACCTAACTGGTAGTGTGATTATGAACAAGAGTGGAAGCTTAACCTAACTGGTAGTGTCATTATGAACAAGAGTGCCAGCTTTACCTGACTGGTAGTGTGATTATGAACAAGAGTGCCAGCTGAACATAACTGGTAGTGTGATTATGGACAAGACTGCCAGCTTTATCTAACTGGTAGTGTGATTATGGACAAGAGTGCTAGCTTAACCCAACTGCCAGCGCGATTATGGACAAGAATGCCAGCTTATCCTAACTGCCAGCGTGATTATGGACAAGAGTGCCAGCTTAACCTAACTGGTAGTGTGATTATCGACAAGAGTGCCAGCTTAACCTAACTGCCAGAGTGATTATGAACAATAGTGCCAGCTTAACCTAACTGGTAATGTGATTATGGACAAGAGTGACAGCTTAACCCAACTGGTAGTGTGATTATGAACAACAGAGTAGCTTAACATAACTGGTAGTGCGATTATGGACAAGAGTGCCAGCTTAACCTAACTCGCAGTGTGTTTAGGAACAAGAGTGGAAGCTTAACATAACTGGTAGTATGATAATGAACAAGAGTGCCAGCTTAACCTAACTGGTAGTGTGATTATGAACAAGAGTGCCAGCTTAACCTAACTGCCAGGGTGATTATGAACAAGAGTGCCAGCTTAACCTAACTGGTAGTGTGATTATGAACAAGGGTGGTAGATTAACGTAAATGGCAGTGTGATTATGAACAAAAGTTCCAGCTTAACCTAACTGCCAGAGTGATTATGAACAAGAGTGCCAGCTTAAAATAACTGGTAGAGCGATTATGGACAAGAGTGCCAGCTTAACCTAACTGGTAGTGTGATTATGGACAAGAGTGCCTGCTTAACCTAACTGATCGTGTGATTATGAACAAGACTGCCTGCTTAACCTAACTGCCAGCGTGATTATGGACAAGAGTGCCAGCTGAACCTAACTGCCAGCGTGATTATGAACTAGAGTGCCAGCTCAACCTAAGTGGTAGTGTGATTATGGACAAGAGTGCCAGCTTAACCGAACTGGTAGTGTGATTATGGACAAGAGTGCCAGCTCAATCTAACTGGTAGTGTGATTATGGACAAGAGTGCCAGCTTAACCCAACTGGTTGTGTGATTATGGACAAGAGTGCCAGCTTAATCTAACTGGTAGTGTGATTATGGACAAGAGTGCCAGCTTAACCTAACTTGTAGTGTGATTATGGACACGAGTGCCAGCTTAACCTAACTGGTAGTGTGATTATGGACAAGAGTGCCAGCTTAATCTAACTGCTAGTGTGATTATGGACAAGAGTGCCAGCTTAACCTAACTGGTAGTGTGATTATGGACAAGAGTGCCCGCTTAACCTAACCGGTAGTGCGAATATGGACAAGAGTGCCAGCTTAATCTAACTGCTAGTGTGATTATGGACAAGAGTGCCAGCTTAACCTAACTGGTAGTGTGATTACGTTCAAGAGTGCTAGCATAAGCTAACTGACAGCGTGATTATGGACAAAAGTGCCAGCTGAACCTAACTGGTAGTGTGATTATGTCCAAGAGTGCTAGCTTAAGCTAACTGCCAGCGTGTTTATGGACAAGAGTGCCAGCTTAACTTAACTGGTAGTGTGATTATGAACAAGAGTGCCAGCTGAACCTAACTGGTAGTGTGATTATGGACAAAAGTGCCAGCTTAACCTAACTGCCAGCGTGATTATGGACAAGTGTGCCAGCTGAACCTAACCGGTATTGCGATTATGGACAAGAGTGCCAACTTAAGCTAACTGCCAGCGTGATTATGGACAAAAGTGCCAGCTTAACCTAACTGCCAGCGTGATTATGGACAAGTGTGCCAGCTGAACCTAACCGGTAGTGCGAATATGGACAAGAGTGCCAGCTTAATCTAACTGCTAGTGTGATTATGGACAAGAGTGCCAGCTTAACCTAACTGGTAGTGTGATTATCGACAAGAGTGCCAGCTTAACCTAACTGCCAGAGTGATTATGAACAATAGTGCCAGCTTAACCTAACTGGTAATGTGATTATGGACAAGAGTGACAGCTTAACCCAACTGGTAGTGTGATTATGAACAACAGAGTAGCTTAACATAACCGGTAGTGCGATTATGGACAAGAGTGCCAGCTTAACCTAACTCGCAGTGTGTTTAGGAACAAGAGTGGAAGCTTAACATAACTGGTAGTATGATAATGAACAAGAGTGCCAGGTTAACCTAACTGGTAGTGTGATTATGGACAATAGTGCCAGGTTACCCTAACTGCCAGCGTGATTATGGACAAGAGTGACAGCTGAACCTAACTGGTAATGTGATTATGGACAATAGCGCCAGGTTACCCTAACTGCCAGCGTGATTATGGACAACAGTGACAGCTTAACCTAACTGCCAGCGTGAATATGGACAAGAGTGACAGCTTAAGCTAACTGCCAGCGTGATTATGGACAAGAGTGCCAGCTGTACATAACTGGTAGTGTGATTATGGACAAGACTGCCAGCTTAACCTAACTGGTAGTGTGATTATGGACAAGAGTGCCAGCTTAACCTAACTGCCAGAGTGATTATGTACAAGAGTGCCAGCTTAACCTAACTGGTAGTGTGATTATGGACAAGAGTGACAGCTTAACCCAACTGGTAGTGTGATTATGAACAACAGAGTAGCTTAACATAACTGGTAGTGCGTTTATGGACAAGAGTGCCAGCTTAACCTAACTCGCAGTGTGTTTAGGAACAAGAGTGGAAGCTTAACATAACTGGTGGTATGATAATGGACAACAGTGCCAGCTTAACCTAACTGGTAGTGTGATTATGAACAAGAGTGCCAGCTTAACCTAACTGCCAGGGTGATTATGAACAAGAGTGCCAGCTTAACCTAACTGGTAGTGTGATTATGAACAAGGGTGGTAGATTAACGTAAATGGTAGTGTGATTATGAACAAATGTTCCAGCTTAACCTAACTGCCAGAGTGATTATGAACAAGAGTGCCAGCTTAACCTAACTGGTAGTGCGATTATGGACAAGAGTGCCAGCTTAACCTAACTGGTAGTGTGATTATGGACAAGAGTGCCTGCTTAACCTAACTGATAGCGTGATTATGAACAAGACTGCCTGCTTAACCTAACTGCCAGCGTGATTATGAACTAGAGTGCCAGCTCAACCTAAGTGGTAGTGTGATAATGGACAAGAGTGCCAGCTTAACCGAACTGGTAGTGTGATTATGGACAAGAGTGCCAGCTCAATCTAACTGGTAGTGTGATTATGGACAAGAGTGCCAGTTTAACCCAACTGGTTGTGTGATTATGGACAAGAGTGCCTGCTTAACCTAACTGATCGTGTGATTATGAACAAGACTGCCTGCTTAACCTAACTGCCAGCGTGATTATGGACAAGAGTGCCAGCTGAACCTAACTGCCAGCGTGATTATGAACTAGAGTGCCAGCTCAACCTATGTGGTAGTGTGATTATGGACAAGAGTGCCAGCTTAACCGAACTGGTAGTGTGATTATGGACAAGAGTGCCAGCTCAATCTAACTGGTAGTGTGATTATGGACAAGAGTGCCAGCTTAACCCAACTGGTTGTGTGATTATGGACAAGAGTGCCAGCTTAATCTAACTGGTAGTGTGATTATGGACAAGAGTGCCAGCTTAACCTAACTTGTAGTGTGTTTATGGACACGAGTGCCAGCTTAACCTAACTGGTAGTGTGATTATGGACAAGAGTGCCAGCTTAACCTAACTGGTAGTGTGATTATGGACAAGAGTGCCCGCTTAACCTAACCGGTAGTGCGAATATGGACAAGAGTGCCAGCTTAATCTAACTGCTAGTGTGATTATGGACAAGAGTGCCAGCTTAACCTAAGTGGTAGTGTGATTACGTTCAAGAGTGCTAGCATAACCTAACTGACAGCGTGATTATGGACAAAAGTGCCAGCTGAACCTAACTGGTAGTGTGATTATGTCCAAGAGTGCTAGCTTAAGCTAACTGCCAGCGTGATTATGGACAAGAGTGCCAGCTTAACTTAACTGGTAGTGTGATTATGAACAAGAGTGCCAGCTGAACCTAACTGGTAGTGTGATTATGGACAAAAGTGCCAGCTTAACCTAACTGCCAGCGTGATTATGGACAAGTGTGCCAGCTGAACCTAACCGGTATTGCGATTATGGACAAGAGTGCCAGCTTAACCAAACTGCCAGCGTGATTATGAACAAGAGTGCCAGGTTAACCTAACTGGTAGTGTGATTATGGAAAATAGTGCCAGGTTACCCTAACTGCGAGCGTGATTATGGACAAGAGTGACAGCTGAACCTAACTGGTAATGTGATTATGGACAATAGTGCCAGGTTACCCTAACTGCCAGCGTGATTATGGACAACAGTGACAGCTTAACCTAACTGCCAGCGTGAATATGGACAAGAGTGACAGCTTAAGCTAACTGCCAGCGTGATTATGGACAAGAGTGCCAGCTGTACCTAACTGGTAGTGTGATTATGGACAAGACTGCCAGCTTAACATAACTGGTAGTGTGATTACGAACAAGGGTGGTAGATTAACGTAAATGGTAGTGTGATTATGAACAAATGTTCCAGCTTAACCTAACTGCCAGAGTGATTATGAACAAAAGTGCCAGCTTAACCTAACTGGTAGTGCGATTATGGTCAAGAGTGCCAGCTTAACCTAACTGGTAGTGTGATTATGGACAAGAGTGCCTGCTTAACCTAACTGATAGTGTGATTATGAACAAGACTGCCTGCTTAACCTAACTGCCAGCGTGATTATGAACTAGAGTGCCAGCTCAACCTAATTGGTAGTGTGATAATGGACAAGAGTGCCAGCTTAACCGAACTGGTAGTGTGATTATGGACAAGAGTGCCAGCTCAATCTAACTGGTAGTGTGATTATGGACAAGAGTGCCAGCTTAACCCAACTGGTTGTGTGATTATGGACAAGAGTGCCAGCTTAATCTAACTGGTAGTGTGATTATGGACAAGAGTGCCAGCTTAACCTAACTTGTAGTGTGATTATGGACACGAGTGCCAGCTTAACCTAACTGGTAGTGTGATTATGGACAAGAGTGCCAGCTTAATCTAACTGGTAGTGTGATTATGGACAAGAGTGCCAGCTTAACCTAACTGGTAGTGTGATTATGGACAAGAGTGCCCGCTTAACCTAACCGGTAGTGCGAATATGGACAAGAGTGCCAGTTTAAGCTAACTGCCAGCGTGATTATGGAGCAGACGGCCAGCTTAACCTAACCGGTAGTGTGATTATGGACAAGAGTGGTAGCTTAACCTAACTGACAGCGTGATTATGGACAAGAGTGCCAGCTTAACCTAACTGCCAGTGTGATTATGAACAAGAGTGCAAGGTAAACCTACCTGGTAGTGTGATTATGGACAAGAGATCCAGCTTAACATAACCGGTAGTGCGATTATGAACAAGAGTGCCAACTTAACCTAACTGGTAGTGTGATTATGAACAAGAGTGCCAGCTTAATCAAACTGCCAGCGTGACTATGAACAAGAGTGCCAGGTTAACTTAACTGGTAGTGTGATTATGGACACGAGTGCCAGTTTAATTAACTGGTAGTGTGATTATGGACAAGAGTGCCAGCTTAACCTAACTGACAGCGTGATTATGGACAAAAGTGCCAGCTGAACCTAACTGGTAGTGTGATTATGTCCAAGAGTGCTAGCTTAACCTAACTGACAGCGTGATTATGGACAAGAGTGCCAGCTGAACCTAACTGGTAGTGTGATTATGGACAATAGTGCCAGGTTACCCTAACTGCCAGCGTGATTATGGACAAGAGTGACAGCTTAAGCTAACTGCCAGCGTGATTATGGACAAGAGTGCCAGCTTAACATAACTGGTAGTGTGATTATGAACAAGAGTGCCAGCTGAACCTAACTGGTTGTGTGATTATGGACAAAAGTGCCAGCTTAACCTAACTGCCAGCGCGATTATGGACAAGTGTGCCAGCTGAACCTAACCGGTATTGCGATTATGGACAAGAGTGCCAACTTAAGCTAACTGCCAGCGTGATTATGGACAAGAGTGCCAGCTTAACCTAACTGCCAGCGTGATTATGAACAAGAGTGCCAGGTTAACCTAACCGGTAGTGTGATTATGGACAATAGTGCCAGGTTACCCTAACTGCCAGAGTGATTATGGACAAGAGTGACAGCTGAACCTAAATGGTAGTGTGATTATGGACAATAGTGCCAGGTTACCCTAACTGCCAGCGTGATTATGGACAACAGTGACAGCTTAACCTAACTGCCAGCGTGAATATGGACAAGATTGACAGCTTAAGCTAACTGCCAGCGTGATTATGGACAAGAGTGCCAGCTGAACCTAACTGGTAGTGTGATTATGGACAATATTGCCAGGTTACGTAACTGCCAGCGTGATTATGGACAAGAGTGACAGCTTAAGCTAACTGCCAGCGTGATTATGGACAAGAGTGCCAGCTTAACGTAACTGGTAGTGTGATTATGGACAAGAGTGCCAAGTTAACCTAGCTGGTAGTGTGATTATGGACAACAGTGCCAGCTTAACCTAACTGCCAGTGTGATTATGAACAAGAGTGCCAAGTTAACCTAACTGGTAGTGTGATTATGGACAATAGTGCCAGCTTAACATAATCGGTACTGCGATTGTGGACAAGAGTGCCAGCTCAAACTAACTGCCAGCGTGATTATGGACAAGAGTGCCAGCTTAACCTAACCGGTAGTGCGATTATGAACAAGAGTGCCAGCTTAACCTAACTGGTAGTGTGATTATGGAGAAGAGTGGTGGCTTAACCTAACTGGTAGTGTGATTATGGAGAAGAGTGCCAGCTTAACCTAACTGGTAGTGTGATTATGAACAAGAGTGCCAGATTAACGTAACCGGTAGTGCGATTATGAACAAGAGTGCCAGCTTAACCTAACTGGTAGTGTGATTATGGACAACAGTGTCAGCTTAACCGAACTGGTAGTGCGATTTTGAACAAGAGTGCCAGCTTAACCTAACCGGTAGTGCGATTATGAACAAGAGTGCCAGCTTAACCTAACTGGTAGTGTGATTATGGAGAAGAGTGGTGGCTTAATCTAACTGGTAGTGTGATTATGAACAAGAGTGCCAGCTGAACCCAACTGGTAGTGTGATTATGGAGAAGAGTGGTGGCTTAACCTAACTGGTAGTGTGATTATGAACAAGAGTGCCAGGTTAATCTAACTGGTAGTGTGATTATGAACAAGAGTGCCAGCTTAACCTAACTGCCAGCGTGATTGTGGACAAGTGTGCCAGCATAACCTAACTGGTAGTGTGACTATGAACAAGAGTGGTAGCTTAACCTAACTGATTATGGACAAGAGTGCCAGCTTAATCTAACTGGTAGTGTGATTATGGACAAGAGTGCCAGCTTAACCCAACTGGTTGTGTGATCATGGACAAGAGTGCCAGCTTAATCTAACTGGTAGTGTGATTATGAACAAGAGTGCCAGCTGAACCTAACTGGTAGTGTGATTATGGACAAGTGTGCCAGCTGAACCTAACCGGTAGTGCGATTATGGACAAGAGTGCTAGCTTAACCTAACTGACAGCGTGATTATGGACAAGAGTGCTAGCTTAACCTAACTGCCAGCGTGACTATGGACATGTGTGCCAGCTGAACCTAACTGCCAGCGTGATTATGGACAAGTGTGCCAGCTGAACCTAACTGCTAGTGTGATTATGGACAAGTGTGCCAGCTGAACCTAACTTCCAGCGTGATTATGAACAAGAGCGCCAGCTTAACCTAACCGGTAGTGTGATTATGGACAAGAGTGCCAGCTTAACCTAACTGCCAGAGTGATTATGAAGAAGAGTGCCAGCTTAACCTAACTGGTAGTGTGATTATCGACAAGAGTGCCAGCTTAACCTAACTGCCAGAGTGATTGTGAACAAGAGTGCCAGCTTAACCTTACTGCCAGAGTGATTATGAAGAAGAGTGCCAGCTGAACCTAACTGGTAGTGTGATTATGGACAAGTGTGCCAGCTGAACCTAACTGGTAGTGGGATTATGAACAAGAGTGCCAGCCTAACCTAACTGGTAGTGTGAGTATGGACAAGAGCGCCAGGTTAACCTAACTGGTAGTGTGATTATGAACAAGAGTGGTAGCCTAACCTAACTGTTAGTGTGATTATGAACAAGAGTGCCAGCTTAACCTAACTGGTAGTGTGATTAGGGACAAGAGAGCCAGCTGAACCTAACTGCCAGTGTGATTATGAACAAGAGTGCCAGGTTAACCAAACCGGTAGTGCGATTATATACAAGAGTGCCAGCTTAAGGTAACTGCCAGCGTGATTATGGAGAAGGCTACCAGCTTATCCTAAAAGGTAGTGTGATTATGGACAAGAGGTGTAGCCTAACCTAACTGACAGCGTGATTATGGACAAGAGTGCCAGCTTAACCTAACTGCCA
This sequence comes from Anabrus simplex, assembly GCF_040414725.1. Lineage (NCBI taxonomy): Eukaryota > Metazoa > Arthropoda > Insecta > Orthoptera > Tettigoniidae > Anabrus > Anabrus simplex. The sequence continues at coordinate 4,981,313 of NC_090271.1, forward strand.
GTGTGACTATGAACAAGAGTGCCAGGTTAACCTACCTGGTAGTGTGATTATGGACAAGAGTGCCAGCTTAACCTAACCGGTAGTGCGATTATGAACAAGAGTGCCAGCGTAACCTAACTGGTAGTGTGATTATAGACAAGTGTGCCAGCTTAATCGAACTGCCAGCGGGATTATGAACAAGAGTGCCAGGTTAACCTAACTGGTAGTGTGATTATGGACAAGAGTGTCAGCTTAACCTAACTGGTAGTGTGAATATGAACAAAAGTGGCAGCTTAACCTAACTGCCAGCGTGATTATGGACAAGTGTGCCTGCTTAACCTAACTGGTAGTGTGATTATGGACAAGAGTGCCAGCTTAACCTAACTGCCAGCGTGATTATGGACAAGAGTGCCAGCTGAAATTAACTGCCAGCGTGATTATGAACTAGAGTGCCAGCTTAACCTAAGTGGTAGTGTGATGATGGACAAGAGTGCCAGCTTAACCGAACTGGTGGTGTGATTATGAACAAGAGTGCCAGCTCAATCTAACTGGTGGTGTGATTATGGACAAGAGTGCCAGCTTAACCCAACTGGTTTTGTGATTATGGACAAGAGTGCCAGCTTAATCTAACTGGTAGTGTGATTATGGACACGAGTGCCAGCTTAACCTAACTGGTAGTGTGATTATGGACACGAGTGCCAGTTTAATTAACTGGTAGTGTGATTATGGACAAGAGTGCCAGCTTAATCTAACTGGTAGTGCGATTATGGACAAGAGTGCCAGGTTAACCTACCTGGTAGTGTGATTATGGACAAGAGTGCCAGCTTAACCTCACTGCCAGAGTGATTATGAACAAGAGTGCCAGCTTAACCTGACTGGTAGTGTGATTATGAACAAGAGTGCCAGCTTAATCAAACTGCCAGCGTGATTATGAACAAGAGTGCCAGGTTAACCTAACTGGTAGTGTGATTATGGACAAGAGTGTCAGCTTAACCTAACTGGTAGTGTGATTATGAACAAAAGTGTCAGCTTAACCTAACTGGTAGTGTGATTATGAACAAAAGTGTCAGCTTAAATTAACTGGTAGTGTGATTACGTTCAAGAGTGCTAGCTTAACCTAACTGACAGCGTGATTATGGACAAAAGTGCCAGCTGAACCTAAGTGGTAGTGTGATTATGTCCAAGAGCGCTAGCTTAACCTAACTGACAGCGTGATTATGGACAAGAGTGCCAGCTGAACCTAACTGGTAGTGTGATTATGGACAATAGTGCCAGGTTACCCTAACTGCCAGAGTGATTATGGACAAGAGTGACAGCTTAAGCTAACTGCCAGCGTGATTATGGACAAGATTGCCAGCTTAACTTAACTGGTAGTGTGATTATGAACAAGAGTGCCAGCTGAACCTAACTGGTAGTGTGATTATGGACAAAAGTGCCAGCTTAACCTAACTGCCAGCGCGATTATGGACAAGTGTGCCAGCTGAACCTAACCGGTATTGCGATTATGGACAAGAGTGCCAACTTAAGCTAACTGCCAGCGTGATTATGTACAAGAGTGCCAGCTTAACCTAACTGCCAGCGTGATTATGAACAAGAGTGCCAGGTTAACCTAACTGGTAGTGTGATTATGGACAATAGTGCCAGGTTACCCTAACTGCCAGAGTGATTATGGACAAGAGTGACAGCTGAACCTAAATGGTAGTGAAATTATGGACAATAGTGCCAGGTTAAACTAACTGCCAGCGTGATTATGGACAACAGTGACAGCTTAACCTAACTGCCAGCGTGAATTTGGACAAGAGTGACAGCTTAAGCTAACTGCCAGCGTGATTATGGACAAGAGTGCCAGCTGAACCTAACTGGTAGTGTGATTATGGACAATAGTGCCAGGTTACCCTAACTGCCAGCGTGATTATGGACAACAGTGACAGCTTAACATAACTGCCAGCGTGAATATGGACAAGAGTGACAGCTTAAGCTAACTGCCAGCGTGATTATGGACAAGAGTGCCAGCTGTACATAACTGGTAGTGTGATTATGGACAAGACTGCCAGCTTAACCTAACTGGTAGTGTGATTATGGACAAGAGTGCCAGCTTAACCTAACTGCCAGAGTGATTATGTACAAGAGTGCCAGCTTAACCTAACTGGTAGTGTGATTATGGACAAGAGTGACAGCTTAACCCAACTGGTAGTGTGATTATGAACAACAGAGTAGCTTAACATAACTGGTAGTGCGTTTATGGACAAGAGTGCCAGCTTAACCTAACTCGCAGTGTGTTTAGGAACAAGAGTGGAAGCTTAACATAACTGGTGGTATGATAATGGACAACAGTGCCAGCTTAACCTAACTGGTAGTGTGATTATGAACAAGAGTGCCAGCTTAACCTAACTGCCAGGGTGATTATGAACAAGAGTGCCAGCCTAACCTAACTGGTAGTGTGATTATGAACAAGGGTGGTAGATTAACGTAAATGGTAGTGTGATTATGAACAAATGTTCCAGCTTAACCTAACTGCCAGAGTGATTATGAACAAGAGTGCCAGCTTAACCTAACTGGTAGTGCGATTATGGACAAGAGTGCCAGCTTAACCTAACTGGTAGTGTGATTATGGACAAGAGTGCCTGCTTAACCTAACTGATAGTGTGATTATGAACAAGACTGCCTGCTTAACCTAACTGCCAGCGTGATTATGAACTAGAGTGCCAGCTCAACCTAAGTGGTAGTGTGATAATGGACAAGAGTGCCAGCTTAACCGAACTGGTAGTGTGATTATGGACAAGAGTGCCAGCTCAATCTAACTGGTAGTGTGATTATGGACAAGAGTGCCAGCTTAACCCAACTGGTTGTGTGATTATGGACAAGAGTGCCTGCTTAACCTAACTGATCGTGTGATTATGAACAAGACTGCCTGCTTAACCTAACTGCCAGCGTGATTATGGACAAGAGTGCCAGCTGAACCTAACTGCCAGCGTGATTATGAACTAGAGTGCCAGCTCAACCTAAGTGGTAGTGTGATTATGGACAAGAGTGCCAGCTTAACCGAACTGGTAGTGTGATTATGGACAAGAGTGCCAGCTCAATCTAACTGGTAGTGTGATTATGGACAAGAGTGCCAGCTTAACCCAACTGGTTGTGTGATTATGGACAAGAGTGCCAGCTTAATCTAACTGGTAGTGTGATTATGGACAAGAGTGCCAGCTTAACCTAACTTGTAGTGTGATTATGGACACGAGTGCCAGCTTAACCTAACTGGTAGTGTGATTATGGACAAGAGTGCCAGCTTAACCTAACTGGTAGTGTGATTATGGACAAGAGTGCCCGCTTAACCTAACCGGTAGTGCGAATATGGACAAGAGTGCCAGCTTAATCTAACTGCTAGTGTGATTATGGACAAGAGTGCCAGCTTAACCTAACTGGTAGTGTGATTACGTTCAAGAGTGCTAGCATAACGTAACTGACAGCGTGATTATGGACAAAAGTGCCAGCTGAACCTAACTGGTAGTGTGATTATGTCCAAGAGTGCTAGCTTAAGCTAACTGCCAGCGTGATTATGGACAAGAGTGCCAGCTTAACTTAACTGGTAGTGTGATTATGAACAAGAGTGCCAGCTGAACCTAACTGGTAGTGTGATTATGGACAAAAGTGCCAGCTTAACCTAACTGCCAGCGTGATTATGGACAAGTGTGCCAGCTGAACCTAACCGGTATTGCGATTATGGACAAGAGTGCCAGCTTAACCAAACTGCCAGCGTGATTATGAACAAGAGTGCCACGTTAACCTAACTGGTAGTGTGATTATGGACAATAGTGCCAGGTTACCCTAACTGCCAGCGTGATTATGGACAAGAGTGACAGCTGAACCTAACTGGTAATGTGATTATGGACAATAGTGCCAGGTTACCCTAACTGCCAGCGTGATTATGGACAACAGTGACAGCTTAACCTAACTGCCAGCGTGAATATGGACAAGAGTGACAGCTTAAGCTAACTGCCAGCGTGATTATGGACAAGAGTGCCAGCTGTACCTAACTGGTAGTGTGATTATGGACAAGACTGCCAGCTTAACATAACTGGTAGTGTGATTATGAACAAGGGTGGTAGATTAACGTAAATGGTAGTGTGATTATGAACAAATGTTCCAGCTTAACCTAACTGCCAGAGTGATTATGAACAAGAGTGCCAGCTTAACCTAACTGGTAGTGCGATTATGGACAAGAGTGCCAGCTTAACCTAACTGGTAGTGTGATTATGGACAAGAGTGCCTGCTTAACCTAACTGATAGTGTGATTATGAACAAGACTGCCTGCTTAACCTAACTGCCAGCGTGATTATGAACTAGAGTGCCAGCTCAACCTAAGTGGTAGTGTGATAATGGACAAGAGTGCCAGCTTAACCGAACTGGTAGTGTGATTATGGACAAGAGTGCCAGCTCAATCTAACTGGTAGTGTGATTATGGACAAGAGTGCCAGCTTAACCCAACTGGTTGTGTGATTATGGACAAGAGTGCCAGCTTAATCTAACTGGTAGTGTGATTATGGACAAGAGTGCCAGCTTAACCTAACTTGTAGTGTGATTATGGACACGAGTGCCAGCTTAACCTAACTGGTAGTGTGATTATGGACAAGAGTGCCAGCTTAATCTAACTGGTAGTGTGACTATGGACAAGAGTGCCAACTTAACCTAACTGGTAGTGTGATTATGGACAAGAGTGCCCGCTTAACCTAACCGGTAGTGCGAATATGGACAAGAATGCCAGTTTAAGCTAACTGCCAGCGTGATTATGGAGCAGACGGCCAGCTTAACCTAACCGGTAGTGTGATTATGGACAAGAGTGGTAGCTTAACCTAACTGACAGCGTGATTATGGACAAGAGTGCCAGCTTAACCTAACTGCCAGTGTGATTATGAACAAGAGTGCAAGGTTAACCTACCTGGTAGTGTGATTATGGACAAGAGATCCAGCTTAACCTAACCGGTAGTGCGATTATGAACAAGAGTGCCAGCTTAACCTAACTGATAGTGTGATTATGAACAAGACTGCCTGCTTAACCTAACTGCCAGCGTGATTATGAACTAGAGTGCCAGCTCAACCTAAGTGGTAGTGTGATAATGGACAAGAGTGCCAGCTTAACCGAACTGGTAGTGTGATTATGGACAAGAGTGCCAGCTCAATCTAACTGGTAGTGTGATTATGGACACGAGTGCCAGTTTAATTAACTGGTAGTGTGATTATGGACAAGAGTGCCAGCTTAATCTAACTGGTAGTGCGATTATGGACAAGAGTGCCAGGTTAACCTACCTGGTAGTGTGATTATGGACAAGAGTGCCAGCTTAACCTCACTGCCAAAGTGATTATGAACAAGAGTGCCAGCTTAACCTGACTGGTAGTGTGATTATGAACAAGAGTGCCAGCTTAATCAAACTGCCAGCGTGATTATGAACAAGAGTGCCAGGTTAACTTAACTGGTAGTGTGATTATGGACAAGAGTGTCAGCTTAACCTAACTGGTAGTGTGATTATGAACACAAGTGTCAGCTTAACCTAACTGGTAGTGTGATTATGAACAAAAGTGTCAGCTTAAATTAACTGGTAGTGTGATTACGTTCAAGAGTGCTAGCTTAACCTAACTGACAGCGTGATTATGGACAAAAGTGCCAGCTGAACCTAACTGGTAGTGTGATTATGTCCAAGAGCGCTAGCTTAACCTAACTGACAGCGTGATTATGGACAAGAGTGCCAGCTGAACCTAACTGGTAGTGTGATTATGGACAATAGTGCCAGGTTACCCTAACTGCCAGAGTGATTATGGACAAGAGTGACAGCTTAAGCTAACTGCCAGCGTGATTATGGACAAGAGTGCCAGCTTAACTTAACTGGTAGTGTGATTATGAACAAGAGTGCCAGCTGAACCTAACTGGTAGTGTGATTATGGACAAAAGTGCCAGCTTAACCTAACTGCCAGCGCGATTATGGACAAGTGTGCCAGCTGAACCTAACCGGTATTGCGATTATGGACAAGAGTGCCAACTTAAGCTAACTGCCAGCGTGATTATGTACAAGAGTGCCAGCCTAACCTAACTGCCAGCGTGATTATGAACAAGAGTGCCAGGTTAACCTAACTGGTAGTGTGATTATGGACAATAGTGCCAGGTTACCCTAACTGCCAGAGTGATTATGGACAAGAGTGACAGCTGAACCTAAATGGTAGTGAAATTATGGACAATAGTGCCAGGTTAAAGTAACTGCCAGCGTGATTATGGACAACAGTGACAGCTTAACCTAACTGCCAGCGTGAATTTGGACAAGAGTGACAGCTTAAGCTAACTGCCAGCGTGATTATGGACAAGAGTGCCAGCTGAACCTAACTGGTAGTGTGATTATGGACAATAGTGCCAGGTTACCCTAACTGTCAGCGTGATTATGGACAAGAGTGACAGCTTATCTAACTGCCAGCGTGATTATGGACAAGAGTGCCAGCTTAACGTAACTGGTAGTGTGATTATGGACAAGAGTGCCAAGTTAACCTAACTGGTAGTGTGATTATGAACAAGAGTGCCAGCTTAATCTAACTGCCAGCGTGATTATGAACAAGAGTGCCAAGTTAACCTAACTGGTAGTGTGATTATGGACAAGAGTGCCAGCTTAACCTAACTGCCAGTGTGATTATGAACAAGAGTGCCAAGTTAACCTAACTGGTAGTGTGATTATGGACAATTGTGCCAGCTTAACCTAATCGGTAGTGCGATTGTGGACAAGAGTGCCAGCTCAAACGATCTGCCAGCGTGATTATGGACAAGAGTGCCAGCTTAACCTAACCGGTAGTGCGATTATGAACAAGAGTGCCAGCTTAACCTAACTGGTAGTGTGACTATGGAGAAGAGTGGTGGCTTAACATAACTGGTAGTGTGATTATGGAGAAGAGTGCCAGCATAACCTAACTGGTAGTGTGATTACGAATAAGAGTGCCAGCTTAACCTAACTGGTAGTGTGATTATGGAGAAGAGTGCCAGCTTAACCTAACTGGCAGTGTGATTATGAATAAGAGTGCCAGCTTAACCTAACTGGTAGTGTGATTATGAACAAGAGTGCCAGCTTAACCTAACCGGTAGTGCGATTATGAACAAGAGTGCCAGCTTAACCTAACTGGTATTGTGATTATGGACAAGAGTGTCAGCTTAACCTAACTGGTAGTGTGATTATGAACAAGAGTGCCAGCTTAACCTAACCGGTAGTGCGATTATGAACAAGATTGCCAGCATAACCTAACTGCCAGCGTGATTATGGACATGAGTGCCAGCTCAACCTAACTGCCAGCGTGATTATGAACAAGAGTGCCTGCTTAACCTAACTCGTAGTGTGATTTTGGAGAAGAATGCCAGCTCAACTTAACTGGTAGTGCGATTATGGACAAGATTGCCAGCTTAACCTAACTGGTAGTGTGATTATGGACAAGTGTGCCAACTTAACCGAACTGGTAGTCTGATTATGAACAAGAGTGGTAGCTTAACCTAACTGGTAGTGTGATTATGAACAAGAGTGCCAGCTGAACCTAACTGGTAGTGTGATTATGGACAAGAGTGCCAGCTTAATCTAACTGGTAGTGTGATTATGGACAAATGTGCCAGCTTAACCCAACTGGTTGTGTGATCATGGACAAGATTGCCAGCTTAATCTAACTGGTAGTGTGATTATGGACAAGAGTGCCAGCGTAACCTAACTGGTAGTGTGATTATGAACAAGACTGCCAGGTTAATCTAAAGGTAGTGCGATTATGAACAAGAGTGGCTGCTTAACCTAACCGACAGCGTGATTATGGACATGAGTTCCAGCTTAACCTAACTGGTAGTGTGATTATGAACAAGAGTGCCAGCTTAATCTAACTGCCAGCGTGATTATGAACAAGAGTGCCAGCTTAACCTAATTGGTAGTGTGAATATGAACAAGATTCCAGGTTAATCTAACTGCCAGCGTGATTATGGACAAAAGTGCCAGCTTAACGTAAGTGCCAGCGTGATTATGAACAAGAGTGCCAGCTTATTCTAACTGCCAGCGTGATTATGGACAAGAGTGCCATCTTAACCTAACTGGTATTGTGATTATGGACATGAGTGCCATCTTAACCTAACCGGTAGTGCGATTATGAAAAAGAGTGCCAGCTTAACATAAATGGTAGTGTGATTATGAACAAGGGTGCCAGCTTAATCTAACTGCCAGCGTGATTATGGACAAAAGTGCCATCTTAACCTAACTGCCAGTGTGATTATGAACAAGAGTGCCAGGTTAACCTACCTGCCAGTGTGATTATGGGCAAGAGTGCCAGCTTCACCTAACCGGTAGTGCGATTATGAACAAGAGTGCCAGCTTAACCTAACTGGTAGTGTGATTATGAACAAGAGTGCCAGCTTATCCTAACTGCCAGCGTGATTATGAACAAGATTGCCAGGTTAACCTACCTGGTATTGTGATTATGGACAAGAGTGCCATCTTAACCTAACCGGTAGTGCGATTATGAACAAGAGTGCCCGCTTAACCTATCTGGTAGTGTGAGTATGAACAAGAGTGCCAACTTAATCTAACTGCCAGCGTGATTATGGACAAAAGTGCCATCTTAACCTAACTGGCAGTGTGATTATGAACAGGAGTGCCAGGTTAACCTAACTGCCAGTGTGATTATGGACAAGAGTGCCAGCTTCACCTACCCGGTAGTGCGATTATGAACAAGAGTGCCAGCTTAACTTAACTGGTAGTGTGATTATGAACAAGAGTGCCAGCTTAACCTAACTGGTAGTGTGATTATGAACAAGAGTGCCAGCTTAACCTAACTGCCAGTGTGATTATGGACAAGAGTGCCAGCTTCACCTAACCGGTAGTGCGATTATGAACAAGAGTGCCAGCTTAACCTAACTGGTAGTGTGATTATGAACAAGAGTGCCAGCTTAACCTAACTGCCAGCGTGATTGTGGACAAGTGTGCCAGCTGTACCTAACTGGTAGCGTGATTGTGAACAAGAGTGCCAGGTTAACCTACCTGGTAGTGTGATTATGGACAAGAGTGCCAGCTTCACCTAACCGGTACTGCGATTATGAACAAGAGTGCAAGCTTAACCTAACTGGTAGTGTGATTATGAACAAGAGTGCCAGGTTAACCTACCTGGTATTGTGATTATTGACAAGAGTGCCATCTTAACCTAACCGGTAGTGCGATTATGAACAAGAGTGCCAGCTTAACCTAACTGGTAGTGTGATTATGGACAAGAGTGCCAGCTTAACCTACTTGCCAGCGTGATTGTGGACAAGTGTGCCAGCTGTACCTAACTGGTAGCGTGATTATGAACACGAGTGCCAGGTTAACCTACCTGGTAGTGTGATTATGGACAAGAGTGCCAGCTTCACCTAACCGGTACTGCGATTATGAACAAGAGTGCAAGCTTAACCTAACTGGTAGTGTGATTATGAACAAGTGTGCCAGGTTAACCTACCTGGTATTGTGATTATGGACAAGAGTGCCATCTTAACCTAACCGGTAGTGCGATTATGAACAAGAGTGCCAGCTTAACCTAACTGGTAGTGTGATTATGGACAAGAGTGCCAGCTTAACATAACTGCCAGCGTGATTGTGGACAAGTGTGCCAGCTGAACCTAACCGGTAGTGCGATTATGGACAAGAGTGCCAGCTTAAGCTAACTGCCAGCGTGATTATGGAAAAGAGTGCCAGCTTAACCTAACTGGTAGTGTGATTATGGACAAGAGTGCCAGCTTAACCTAACTGCCAATGTGATTATGGACAAGAGTGCCAGCTTAACCTAACTGGTAATGTGATTATGGACAAGAGTGCATGCTTAACCTAACTGCCAGTTTGATTATGAACAAGAGTGCCAAGTTAACCTAACTGGTAGTGTGATTATGGACAAGAGTGCCTGCTTAACCTAATCGGTAGTGCGATTATGGACAAGAGTGGCAGCTTAACCTAACTGCCAGGGTGATTATGAACAAGAGTGCAAGCTTAACCTAACTGGTAGTGTGATTATGAACAAGAGTGCCAGTTTAACCTACCTGGTATTGTGATTATGGACAAGAGTGCCATCTTAACCTAACCGGTAGTGCGATTATGAACAAGAGTGCCAGCTTAACCTAACTGGTAGTGTGATTATGGACAAGAGTGCCAGCTTAACCTAACTGCCAGCGTGATTGTGGACAAGTGTGCCAGCTGAACCTAACCGGTAGTGCGATTATGGACAAGAGTGCCAGCTTAAGCTAACTGCCAGCGTGATTATGGACAAGAGTGCCAGCTTAACCTAACTGGTAGTGTGATTATGGACAAGAGTGCCAGCTTGACCTAACTGCCAATGTGATTATGGAGAAGAGTGCCAGCTTAACCTAACCGGTAATGCGATTATGAACAAGAGTGCCAGCTTAACCTAACTGGTAGTGTGATTATGAACAAGAGTGCTAGCTTAACCTAACTGCCAGCGTGATTATGAACAAGAGTGCCAGGTTAACCTTACTGGTAGTGTGATTATGGACAAGAGTGTCAGCTTAACCTAACTGGTAGTGCGATTATGAACAAGAGTGCCAGCTTAACCTAACTGGTAGTGTGATTATGAACAAGAGGGCTAGTTTAACCTATCTGCCAGTGTGATTATGAACAAGAGTGCCAGGTTAACCTACCTGGCATTGTGATGATGGACAAGAGTGCCATCTTAACCTATCCGGTAGTGCGATTATGAACAAGAGTGCCAGCTTAACCTAACTGGTAATGTGATTATGGACAAGAGTGCCTGCTTAACCTAACTGCCAGTTTGATTATGAACAAGAGTGCCAAGTTAACCTAACTGGTAGTGTGATTATGGACAAGAGTGCCTGCTTAACCTAATCGGTAGTGCGATTATGGACAAGAGTGTCAGCTTAACCTAACTGCCAGGGTGATTATGAACAAGAGTGCCAAGTTTACCTAACTGGTAGTGTGATTATGGACAAGAATGCCATCTTAACCTATCCGGTAGTGCGATTATGGACAAGAGTGCCAGCTTCACCTAACCGGTACTGCGATTATGAACAAGAGTGCCAGCTTAACCTAACTGGTAGTGTGATTATGAACAAGAGTTTCAGGTTAACCTACCTGGTATTGTGAGTATGGACAAGAGTGCCATCTTAACCTTTAACCTAATCGGTAGTGCGATTATGGACAAGAGTGGCAGCTTAACCTAACTGCCAGAGTGATTATGAACAAGAGTGCCAAGTTAACCTAACTGGTAGTGTGATTATGGACCAGAGTGCCATCTTAACCTATCCGGTAGTGCGATTATGGACAAGAGTGCCAGCTTCACCTAACCGGTACTGCGATTATGAACAAGAGTGCCAGCTTAACCTAACTGGTAGTGTGATTATGAACAAGAGTGCCAGGTTAACCTACCTGGTATTGTGATTATGGACAAGAGTGACATCTTAACCTATCCGGTAGTGCGATTATGAACAAGAGTGCCAGCTTAACCTAACTAGTAATGTGATTATGGACAAGAGTGCCTGCTTAACCTAACTGCCAGTGTGATTATGAACAAGAGTGCCAAGTTAACCTAACTGGTAGTATGATTATGGACAAGAGTGCCTGCTTAACCTAATCGGTAGTGCGATTATGCAAGAGTGGCAGCTTAACCTAACTGCCAGAGTGATTATGAACAAGAGTGCCAAGTTAACCTAACTTGTAGTGTGATTATGGACAAGATTGCCTGCTTAACCTAATCGGTAGTGCGATTATGGACAAGAGTGGCAGCTTAAGCTAACTGCCAGCGTGATTATGGACAAGAGTGCCAGCTTAACCTAACTGGTAGTGTGATTATGGACAAGAGTGCCAGCTTTACCTAACTGCCAGTGTGATTATGACCAAAAGTGCCAGGTTAACCTAAGTGGTAGTGTGATTATGAACAAGAGTGGTAGCTTAACCTACCTGGTATTGTGATTATGGACAAGAGTGCCAGCTTAACCTAACTGGTAGTGCGATTATGACCAAGAGTGCCTGCTTCACCTAACTGGTAGTGTGATTATGAACAAGAGTGCCAGCTTCACCTAACTAGTAGTGTGATTATGAACAAGAGTGCCAGCTTCACCTAACTGGTAGTGTGATTATGAACAAGAGTGCCAGGTTAAGCTAACTGCCAGTGTGATTATGAACAAGAGTGCCAGGTTAACGTACCTGGTAGTGTGATTATGAACAAGAGTGCCAGCTTCACCTAACTGGTAGTGTGATTATGAACAAGAGTGGTAGCTTAAGGTAACTGCCAGTGTGATTATGAACAAGAGTGCCAGGTTAACGTAACTGGTAGTGTGATTATGAACAAGAGTGCCAGCTTCACCTAACTGGTAGCGCGAGTATGACCAAGAGTGCCAGCTTCACCTAACTGGTAGTGTGATTATGGACAAGAGTGCCAGCTTCACCTAACTGGTAGTGTGATTATGAACAAGAGTGCCAGCTTCACCTAACTGGTAGTGTGATTATGAACAAGAGTGCCAGGTTAAGCTAACTGCCAGTGTGATTATGAACAAGAGTGCCAGGTTAACGTACCTGGTAGTGTGATTATGAACAAGAGTGCCAGCTTAACCTAACTGGTGGTGTGGTTATGAACAAGAGTGGTAGCTTAACCTAACTGCCAGTGTGATTATGAACTAGACAATGTGAGATATGGTCCAGGGTAACTTAAGGTTCTTTTGATGCTGATATTGTTGGAAGCTGAGCTTGAAACAAGTTGGCGGCTACACATGTTACTTGGGAGGCGGTGTAAGGCTTAATACATGTACTTTATTCATAGCGGGCGTAATTTTGAAAGGCACCCTTAGGGGACTTAGAGCTGAGCTTGGTACAATATGGGGGCACGAGTCTAGGGGATGGTGTAAGGCGTAATATGCATGCTTTATTCATAGGGGTCGTAATATTGGGAATCATCTTTGACGCTCGAAGCTAAGCGACTGCGGAGTCCAGTATGCTATTGTGTGACCTGATCTGGCTTTCCATCCTGGAGCTCACTTCGAAATACATTCACTGGTCAGCTGATAATGTTTAATTCGAAACATCTAATGTTTGAGCTGCGAGAAAATAAAAATCCCCCATATCCCCAGCCCGACTATGATTAGAACCTGAAGCTCACTTGGACTCAAAACTTACGTGTATAAGTGGAAAAAACCGATGGCGAGCTTTTCTTTCCCTGAAGAGTAAATGTTGCTAAAGCGATGGCGTGACGCATGGGCAAGTTGACGAGACTTGGAAGTATCTGAGACAAGTTCGCGACTAGAGGATTCAACGCACCTTCATACTGAATACTCAACATGCGTACCCAGTGCCGAAATTTAGTCCCGCAAGAGTTTATGACTTATCACGTACCCTAATAATAAATTAGGGGATCCAAACCACCTTTGTACTGAATACTCAACATGCATACACAATTAGAAGAAATAACCTGCTGCCGGAATTTTAGTCCCGCAGTATTACTCAATAAAGAATAATATCTCCGACCCAGCTGAGTCTAGAATATAATAAGAATAGTAATAATAATAATTGTACTTTCTCCGTCCATTTGAACTGCACACCTTACAGAAGGCCAGCCACGCCGTGAACCCTAAAGTACGTATCACAAGATCCTTGCATCTTTAATCTTTAGATGTCTCTACTATCGGTCATGGCGGGAGTACGGACCATTCAATTTTTGAATGGAATGTTCTATTTGCAAGGTTTATAACTCTTAAGAGTTGTTTTTATGCTTTTATGTGCTGAAGTTATCAGCCTACTACGGTTCCTTCTTGCTTAAGTTATTAACCAATCAGGAATTTTTGTGTATATTTTTCTAGTCAATTAAAATTGGGGGAGTGTACAGGCATTCTCTGTAGGTGAAGAGTGTTCTGAGTTGCTGTAAAAGCTGGGCGCTATTACCACCTTCATCGCTCCGATCCAGTGTCGATAGCTCGAGAGGAAGGTTTCAAATGTCTGTCTTAATGTAAAGTTTAACATCATCTAAAGTGTGAAGACCCGCTATTCATTTGGTGTGAATATGATTCTCTAATACTCTAGCCCGCGCGTTTCGCCTCGTAGCCCATCGTCGAGCTGAAGCTCAAATTACTATACTTTAGAGCTCATGCCTTTGTAAAGCACTCTTCTCTATTGTACCCGAGCTGACGAGCACTTCAACTGTTATTTCTTGTTGCTTATTGAGATCATCTAGCAAAGCAAAGTCACTTCCGTACAGCCCATGAACGCCCTTGGAGGAGTGGCAGGTAAAGGTTCCACCATTTTAACCTCGGCACGTGATGGGGTAGAGTGGTTAGCTCTAAGCCCGGCCACCTTTTCGCCCAGGACTTAACCTGGTACTCATTTTTGGTGTAGGCTGAGTGAACCTCAGGGCCATATCCACCTCCGGAACTGGAAATCTCGTTTCTTAAATTTTACGACTTCCTGACGGGGATTCGAACCCACGTCCTACCGGGCGATCCGAGCACGCCTTTACCGCCTCGGCCAGACAGCCCCTATTCAGATTATCTATCAAATTTTTATAAAGTCAAAAAAGGAAAGAAATAAAATTTAGTGTTTTAACTTATGCTCTCATCACACCATCACATCTCTGGCCCACCTTCAAATAATGTGATGCTGGAATTTCGTCCCGCAGAATTACCCAAACCTCCCCGGACTTGAGCTGAACTTGGAACAAGATGGCGGCTATACATGGGACTAGGGAGATGGCGTAAGACTTATACATGTGCTTTATTCGTAGGGGCCGTAACGTTGGAAGCTGAGCTCAGAACAAGATGGCAGCAGGAGGTTAGGGAGATAGTGTAAGCCATATTCATAGGTTGAACAAAAGTGACATTAGTCAAAATATCTAACCCACAATGAGATCGAGTCTAGGACTCCCTTGAACAAAAAAAGACCGGACATGGAACTTAGAACTCTCTTAGACACAAGCTCAACATAAACTAGATTTTTCTTAAAAAGTAGTAGAGGTGGCTTTGATGCTGAGATTGGTGACAGCTACACATGGGGCTACTGGGAAGCATCTTTCAGGCTCGAAGCTAAGCGTGTGAACTGCGTAACGCGATGTTGCTTTTCAATGTGTGGAACACTGAATTTTTGTCTTTAACATTTTTTGCTTATAGATTTGAACTCTAGAGACTTATAGTAGCTTACAATATTGTTGATATCACTTAGAACCGAAAAACTGTTCGCTCTACACATGACAAGGAACGGAACCCAGGGTTCTTCCCTTTGATCTGCTGGGTGTCATGATAAGTAAATGACTGCGCATTGAATTCAAAAACATCCAACCTTAGAGCTACAAGAAATGTAAAAAACAATCGCGGCTCCCCTACAAGCATGACTCTGCGTGTTCGTCCTCCTCACAGGATATGACTAACTCCCCCTCTTAAGTGCAGGTCCCTGATTCCACCTAGGCTTAATCTTGCAAGGACGTTAGCTTTACAGACCCAAGTGTGCCAGCTTAACCTAACTGAAACGTCTGCTTTAATATTTACATCACTTAGCACCAACGTTTGAGTTATCAAAATTTTAAAAAATCCCCTACCCGACTAGGAATCGAACGCGGCATTTTGAACAGAATGTAGTTTTCACGCTAGAGCGACAGAGATATATCGAATCGATGTGAAAATGAGAAATCACGTAATAGAATAGGGGTTTGCACTTGCTGTCTCTTGTGTGCAAGTTCATGGCTAGGAGGTCATGTCGTGTGAGGTTAAGAGATCGAGTTAGCTACATCAATTGTAAATCCTCTTAGCCATGTATTAATTGCATGTAAACTTGATTAGGTTACAATAGATTAAATGTTGCTTCGTCGTTCGTGGGAGTTCCGTAGTATTCATTTACTTATCCAATAAGAAAAGCTCCCTGGTGACTGGAAGGTCTGTCAGTCAGTCACCTGGAGTACAGTCACCGTCATGCATTCATCATGCTCTGTACTGATATAACCCATTCATGATGTCCATTGTAAGACTCGTGGCAAAACTAACGTCTGGGACAAGTGTGAAACATTAAAATATTAGAATGTGCAATATAGAATCGTGTGTAACTGGTGAGTAGGCGTAAGGTAGTAAAACAACCTGATTACTGTCAGCACCTAAGGATCTCTACAGTCACCTCTGGCGAAGTTAGGTCGCCTTCAAACTCGGAAGGTGGCAGTGGTCGTGTCCCGGTCGGCTGGGGGATTTTAGCTCTTTAATTCCTGTACCACGTAGAGGTCCTATAATGCCGAACTTACTTCTGTACAAGCAATCCATATGTATTAGGCCCTACACACCTCCCTAGTCCATTTAGAACATGTCTTGTGGCCATTTTGCTCAGAATTCGTAGCTAGCTCCGATGCTTTGAGAACGCCTTACAGAGCCATTCCTATATAAGAAAACCATTCGTATTACGCCTTACACCATCTTCCTAGTCCAATTAGAACAATATATAGTCACCATCTTGTTTAGTTTGGTTAGATTCGCAATCTTGGGCATCGGACTTGCCCTAAAGTGTGAAGTCGAACGTGTACCTGGTGTCCATGTGACGTTAGCTGTAAGGTTAACGTCCAACCCGCGACGATCAGTACATAATGTATCATTACTGTAACTGTACGATAAGTACATAATGTATCATTACTGTAACAGTACGATAAGTACATAATGTATCACTACTGTAACTGTACGATAAGTACATAATGTATCATTACTGTAACTGTACGATAAGTACATAATGTATCATTACTGTAACTGTACGATAAGTACATAATGTACCATTACTGTAACTGTACGATAAGTACATAATGTATCATTAATGTAACTGTACGATAAGTACATAATGTATCACTACTGTAACTGTACGATAAGTACATAATGTATCATTACTGTAACTGTACGATAAGTACATAATGTATCATTACTGTAACAGTACGATAAGTACATAATGTATCATTACTGTAACAGTACGATAAGTACATAATGTATCACTACTGTAACTGTACGATAAGTACATAATGTATCATTACTGTAACTGTACGATAAGTACATAATGTATCATTACTGTAACTGTACGATAAGTACATAATGTACCATTACTGTAACTGTACGATAAGTACATAATGTATCATTAATGTAACTGTACGATAAGTACATAATGTATCATTACTGTAACTGTACGATAAGTACATAATGTATCATTACTGTAACTGTACGATAAGTACATAATGTATCATTACTGTAACTGTACGATAAGTACATAATGTATCATTACTGTAACAGTACGATAAGTACATAATGTATCACTACTGTAACTGTACGATAAGTACATAATGTATCATTACTGTAACTGTACGATAAGTACATAATGTATCATTACTGTAACTGTACGATAAGTACATAATGTACCATTACTGTAACTGTACGATAAGTACATAATGTATCATTAATGTAACTGTACGATAAGTACATAATGTATCATTACTGTAACTGTACGATAAGTACATAATGTATCATTACTGTAACTGTACGATAAGTACATAATGTATCATTACTGTAACTGTACGATAAGTACATAATGTACCATTACTGTAACTGTACGATAAGTACATAATGTATCATTAATGTAACTGTACGATAAGTACATAATGTATCATTACTGTAACTGTACGATAAGTACATAATGTATCATTACTGTAACTGTACGATAAGTACATAATGTATCATTACTGTAACTGTACGATAAGTGCATAATGTATCATTACTGTAACTGTACGATAAGTGCATAATCTATCATTACTGTAACTGTACGATAAGTACATAATGTATCATTACTGTAACTGTACGATAAGTACATAATGTATCATTACTGTAACTGTACGATAAGTACATAATGTATCATTACTGTAACTGTACGATAAGTACATAATGTATCATTACTGTAACTGTACGATAAGTACATAATGTACCATTACTGTAACTGTACGATAAGTGCATAATGTATCATTACTGTAACTGTACGATAAGTACATAATGTATCATTACTCTAACTGTACGATAAGTACATAATGTATCATTACTCTAACTGTACGATAAGTACATAATGTATCATTACTCTAACTGTACAATAAGTACATAATGTACCATTACTGTAACTGTACGATAAGTACATAATGTATCATTACTGTAACTGTACGATAAGTACATAATGTATCATTACTCTAACTGTACGATAAGTACATAATGTACCATAACTGTAACTGTACGATAAGTACATAATGTATCATTACTGTAACTGTACGATAAGTACATAATGTATCATTACTGTAACTGTACGATAAGTACATAATGTATCATTACTGTAACTGTACGATAAGTACATAATGTATCTTTACTGTAACTATACGATAAGTACATAATGTATCATTACTGTAACTGTACGATAAGTACATAATGTATCATTACTGTAACTGTACGATAAGTACATAATGTATCATAACTGTACCTGTACGATAAGAACATAATGTACCATTACTGTAACTATACGATAGGTACATAATGTATCATAACTGTAACTGTACGATAAGTACATAATGTATCATTACTGTAACTGTACGATAAGTACATAATGTATCATTACTGTAACTGTACGATAAGTACATAATGTATCATAACTGTAACTATACGATAAGTACATAATGTACCATTACTGTAACTGTACGATAAGTGCATAATGTATCATTACTGTAACTGTACGATAAGTACATAATGTATCATTACTGTAACTGTACGATAAGTACATAATGTATCATAACTGTAACTGTACGATAAGTACATAATGTATCATTACTGTAACTGTACGATATGTACATAATGTATCATTACTGTAACTGTACGATAAGTACATAATGTATCATTACTGTAACTGTACGATAAGTGCATAATGTATCATTACTGTAACTGTACGATAAGTGCATAATGTATCATTACTGTAACTGTACGATAAGTACATAATGTATCATTACTGTAACTGTACGATAAGTACATAATGTATCATTACTGTAACTGTACGATAAGTACATAATGTATCATTACCGTAACTGTACGATAAGTACATAATGTATCATTACTGTAACTGTACGATAAGTACATAATGTACCATTACTGTAACTGTACGATAAGTGCATAATGTATCATTACTGTAACTGTACGATAAGTACATAATGTATCATTACTGTAACTGTACGATAAGTACATAATGTATCATTACTGTAACTGTACGATAAGTACATGATGTATCATTACTGTAACTGTACGATAAGTACATAATGTATCATTACTGTAACTGTACGATAAGTACATAATGTATCATTACTGTAACTGTACGATAAGTGCATAATGTATCATTACTGTAACTGTACGATAAGTACATAATGTATCATTACTGTAACTGTACGATAAGTACATAATGTATCATTACTGTAACTGTACGATAAGTACATAATGTATCATTACTGTAACTGTACGATAAGTACATAATGTACCATTACTGTAACTGTACGATAAGTACATAATGTATCATTAATGTAACTGTACGATAAGTACATAATGTATCATTACTGTAACTGTACGATAAGTACATAATGTATCATTACTGTAACTGTACGATAAGTACATAATGTATCATTACTGTAACTGTACGATAAGTACATAATGTACCGTTACTGTAACAGTACGATAAGTAGATAATGTATCATTACTGTAACTGTACGATAAGTACATAATGTATCATTACTGTAACTGTACGATAAGTACATAATGTACCATTACTGTAACTGTACGATAAGTACATAATGTATCATTACTGTAACTGTACGATAAGTACATAATGTACCATTACTGTAACTGTACGATAAGTACATAATGTGTCATTACTGTAACTGTACGATAAGTACATAATATGTCATTACTGTAACTGTACGATAAGTACATAATGTATCATTACTCTAACGGTACGATAAGTACATAATGTATCATTACTCTAACTGTACGATAAGTACATAATGTATCATTACTCTAACTGTACGATAAGTACATAATGTACCATTACTGTAACTGTACGATAAGTACATAATGTATCATTACTGTAACTGTACGATAAGTACATAATGTATCATTACTCTAACTGTACGATAAGTACATAATGTACCATAACTGTAACTGTACGATAAGTACATAATGTATCATTACTGTAACTGTACGATAAGTACATAATGTATCATTACTGTAACTGTACGATAAGTACATAATGTATCATTACTGTAACTGTACGATAAGTACATAATGTATCTTTACTGTAACTATACGATAAGTACATAATGTATCATTACTGTAACTGTACGATAAGTACATAATGTATCATTACTGTAACTGTACGATAAGTACATAATGTATCATAACTGTACCTGTACGATAAGAACATAATGTACCATTACTGTAACTATACGATAGGTACATAATGTATCATAACTGTAACTGTACGATAAGTACATAATGTATCATTACTGTAACTGTACGATAAGTACATAATGTATCATTACTGTAACTGTACGATAAGTACATAATGTATCATAACTGTAACTATACGATAAGTACATAATGTACCATTACTGTAACTGTACGATAAGTGCATAATGTATCATTACTGTAACTGTACGATAAGTACATAATGTATCATTACTGTAACTGTACGATAAGTACATAATGTATCATAACTGTAACTGTACGATAAGTACATAATGTATCATTACTGTAACTGTGCGATATGTACATAATGTATCATTACTGTAACTGTACGATAAGTACATAATGTATCATTACTGTAACTGTACGATAAGTGCATAATGTATCATTACTGTAACTGTACGATAAGTGCATAATGTATCATTACTGTAACTGTACGATAAGTACATAATGTATCATTACTGTAACTGTACGATAAGTACATAATGTATCATTACTGTAACTGTACGATAAGTACATAATGTATCATTACTGTAACTGTACGATAAGTACATAATGTATCATTACTGTAACTGTAAGATAAGTACATAATGTACCATTACTGTAACTGTACGATAAGTGCATAATGTATCATTACTGTAACTGTACGATAAGTACATAATGTATCATTACTGTAACTGTACGATAAGTACATGATGTATCATTACTGTAACTGTACGATAAGTACATGATGTATCATTACTGTAACTGTACGATAAGTACATAATGTATCATTACTGTAACTGTACGATAAGTACATAATGTATCATTACTGTAACTGTACGATAAGTGCTTAATGTATCATTACTGTAACTGTACGATAAGTACATGATGTATCATTACTGTAACTGTACGATAAGTACATAATGTATCATTACAGTAACTGTACGATAAGTACATAATGTATCATTACTGTAACTGTACGATAAGTACATAATGTATCATTACTGTAACTGTACGATAAGTACATAATGTATCATTACTGTAACTGTACGATAAGTACATAATGTATCATAACTGTAACTGTACGATAAGTACATAATGTACCATTACTGTAACTGTACGATAAGTGCATCATGTATCATTACTGTAACTGTACGATAAGTACATAATGTATCATTACTGTAACTGTACGATAAGTACATAATGTATCATTACTGTAACTGTACGATAAGTACATAATGTATCATTACTGTAACTGTACGATAAGTACATAATGTATCATTACTGTGACTGTACGATATATACATAATGTATCATTACTGTAACTGTACGATAAGTACATAATGTATCATTACTGTAACTGTACGATAAGTACATAATGTATCATTACTGTAACTGTACGATAAGTACATAATGTACCATTACTGTAACTGTACGATAAGTACATAATGTATCATAACTGTAACTATACGATAAGTACATAATGTACCATTACTGTAACTGTACGATAAGTACATAATGTATCATTACTGTAACTGTACGATAAGTACATAATGTACCATAACTGTCACAGTACGATAAGTACATAATGTATCATAACTGTAACTATACGATAAGTACATAATGTATCATAACTGTAACAGTACGATAAGTACATAATGTATCATTACTGTAACAGTACGATAAGTACATAATGTACCATTACTGTAACTGTACGATAAGTACATAATGTATCATAACTGTAACTATACGATAAGTACATAATGTCCATTACTGTAACTGTACGATAAGTACATAATGTATCATTACTGTAACTGTACGATAAGTACATAATGTACCATTACTGTAACTGTACGATAAGTACATAATGTACCATTACTGTAACTGTACGATAAGTACATAATGTATCATAACTGTAACTATACGATAAGTACATAATGTACCATTACTGTAACTGTACGATAAGTACATAATGTATCATTACTGTAACTGTACAATAAGTACATAATGTATCATTACTGTAACTGTACGATAAGTACATAATGTATCATTACTGTAACTGTACGATAAGTACATAATGTACCATTACTGTAACTGTACGATAAGTACATAATGTACCATTACTGTAACTGTACAATAAGTGCATCATGTATCATTACTGTAACTGTACGATAAGTACATAATGTATCATTACTGTAACTGTACGATAAGTACATAATGTATCATAACTGTAACTGTACGATAAGTACATAATGTATCATTACTGCAACTGTACGATATGTACATAATGTATCATTACTGTAACTGTACGATAAGTACATAATGTATCATTACTGTAACTGTACGATAAGTGGATAATGTATCATTACTGTAACTGTACGATAAGTACATAATGTATCATAACTGTAACTGTACGATAAGTACATAATGTACCATTACTGTAACTGTACGATAAGTGCATAATGTATCATTACTGTAACTGTACGATAAGTACATAATGTATCATTACTGTAACTGTACGATAAGTACATAATGTATCATTACTGTAACTGTACGATAAGTACATAATGTATCTTTACTGTAACAGTACGATAAGTACATAATGTATCATTACTGTAACTGTACGATAAGTACATAATGTATCATTACTGTAACTGTACGATAAGTACATAATGTACCATTACTGTAACTGTACGATAAGTACATAATGTATCATTACTGTAACTGTACGATAAGTACATAATGTATCATTACTGTAACTGTACGATAAGTACATAATGCATCATTACTGTAACTGTACGATAAGTACATAATGTATCATTACTGTAACTGTACGATAAGTACATAATGTATCATTACTGTAACTGTACGATAAGTACATAATGTATCATTACTGTAACTGTACGATAAGTACATAATGTATCATAACTGTAACTGTACGATAAGTACATAATGTACCATTACTGTAACTGTACGATAAGTGCATTATGTATCATTACTGTAACTGTACGATAAGTACATAATGTATCATTACTGTAACTGTACGATAAGTACATAATGTATCATTACTGTAACTGTACGATAAGTACATAATGTATCATTACTGTAACTGTACGATAAGTACATAATGTATCATTACTGTGACTGAACGATATGTACATAATGTATCATAACTGTAACTGTACGATAAGTACATAATGTATCATTACTGTAACTGTACAATAAGTACATAATGTATCATTACTGTAACTGTACGATAAGTACATAATGTATCATAACTGTAACTATACGATAAGTACATAATGTACCATTACTGTAACTGTACGATAAGTGCATAATGTATCATTACTGTAACTGTACGATAAGTACATAATGTATCATTACTGTAACTGTACGATAAGTACATAATGTATCATAACTGTAACTGTACGATAAGTACATAATGTATCATTACTGTAACTGTACGATATGTACATAATGTATCATTACTGTAACTGTACGATAAGTACATAATGTATCATTACTGTAACTGTACGATAAGTGCATAATGTATCATTACTGTAACTGTACGATACGTGCATAATGTATCATTACTGTAACTGTACGATAAGTACATAATGTATCATTACTGTAACTGTACGATAAGTACATAATGTATCATTACTGTAACTGTACGATAAGTACATAATGTATCATTACTGTAACTGTACGATAAGTACATAATGTATCATTACTGTAACTGTACGATAAGTACATAATGTACCATTACTGTAACTGTACGATAAGTGCATAATGTATCATTACTGTAACTGTACGATAAGTACATAATGTATCATTACTGTAACTGTACGATAAGTACATAATGTATCATTACTGTAACTGTACGATAAGTACATAATGTATCATTACTGTAACTGTACGATAAGTACATAATGTACCATTACTGTAACTGTACGATAAGTACATAATGTATCATAACTGTAACTATACGATCAGTACATAATGTACCATTACTGTAACTGTACGATAAGTACATAATGTATCATTACTGTAACTGTACGATAAGTACATAATGTACCATAACTGTCACAGTACGATAAGTACATAATGTATCATAACTGTAACTATACGATAAGTACATAATGTATCATAACTGTAACAGTACGATAAGTACATAATGTATCATTACTGTAACAGTACGATAAGTACATAATGTACCATTACTGTAACTGTACGATAAGTACATAATGTATCATAACTGTAACTATACGATAAGTACATAATGTCCATTACTGTAACTGTACGATAAGTACATAATGTATCATTACTGTAACTGTACGATAAGTACATAATGTACCATTACTGTAACTGTACGATAAGTACATAATGTACCATTACTGTAACTGTACGATAAGTACATAATGTATCATAACTGTAACTATACGATAAGTACATAATGTACCATTACTGTAACTGTACGATAAGTACATAATGTATCATTACTGTAACTGTACAATAAGTACATAATGTATCATTACTGTAACTGTACGATAAGTACATAATGTATCATTACTGTAACTGTACGATAAGTACATAATGTACCATTACTGTAACTGTACGATAAGTACATAATGTACCATTACTGTAACTGTACAATAAGTGCATAATGTATCATTACTGTAACTGTACGATAAGTACATAATGTATCATTACTGTAACTGTACGATAAGTACATAATGTATCATAACTGTAACTGTACGATAAGTACATAATGTATCATTACTGCAACTGTACGATATGTACATAATGTATCATTACTGTAACTGTACGATAAGTACATAATGTATCATTACTGTAACTGTACGATAAGTGCATAATGTATCATTACTGTAACTGTACGATAAGTACATAATGTATCATAACTGTAACTGTACGATAAGTACATAATGTACCATTACTGTAACTGTACGATAAGTGCATAATGTATCATTACTGTAACTGTACGATAAGTACATAATGTATCATTACTGTAACTGTACGATAAGTACATAATGTATCATTACTGTAACTGTACGATAAGTACATAATGTGTCTTTACTGTAACAGTACGATAAGTACATAATGTATCATTACTGTAACTGTACGATAAGTACATAATGTATCATTACTGTAACTGTACGATAAGTACATAATGTACCATTACTGTAACTGTACGATAAGTACATAATGTATCATTACTGTAACTGTACGATAAGTACATAATGTATCATTACTGTAACTGTACGATAAGTACATAATGTATCATTACTGTAACTGTACGATAAGTACATAATGTATCATTACTGTAACTGTACGATAAGTACATAATGTATCATTACTGTAACTGTACGATAAGTACATAATGTATCATTACTGTAACTGTACGATAAGTACATAATGTATCATTACTGTAACTGTACGATAAGTACATAATGTATCATAACTGTAACTGTACGATAAGTACATAATGTACCATTACTGTAACTGTACGATAAGTGCATTATGTATCATTACTGTAACTGTACGATAAGTACATAATGTATCATTACTGTAACTGTACGATAAGTACATAATGTATCATTACTGTAACTGTACGATAAGTACATAATGTATCATTACTGTAACTGTACGATAAGTACATAATGTATCATTACTGTGACTGAACGATATGTACATAATGTATCATTACTGTAACTGTACGATAAGTACATAATGTATCATTACTGTAACTGTACGATAAGTACATAATGTATCATTACTGTAACTGTACGATAAGTACATAATGTACCATTACTGTAACTGTACGATAAGTACATAATGTATCATAACTGTAACTATACGATAAGTACATAATGTACCATTACTGTAACTGTACGATAAGTACATAATGTATCATTACTGTAACTGTACGATAAGTACATAATGTACCATAACTGTCACAGTACGATAAGTACATAATGTATCATAACTGTAACTATACGATAAGTACATAATGTATCATAACTGTAACAGTACGATAAGTACATAATGTATCATTACTGTAACAGTACGATAAGTACATAATGTACCATTACTGTAACTGTACGATAAGTACATAATGTATCATAACTGTAACTATACGATAAGTACATAATGTCCATTACTGTAACTGTACGATAAGTACATAACGTATCATTACTGTAACTGTACGATAAGTACATAATGTACCATTACTGTAACTGTACGATAAGTACATAATGTACCATTACTGTAACTGTACGATAAGTACATAATGTATCATAACTGTAACTATACGATAAGTACATAATGTACCATTACTGTAACTGTACGATAAGTACATAATGTATCATTACTGTAACTGTACGATAAGTACATAATGTATCATTACTGTAACTGTACGATAAGTACATAATGTATCATTACTGTAACTGTACGATAAGTACATAATGTACCATTACTGTAACTGTACGATAAGTACATAATGTATCATTAATGTAACTGTACGATAAGTACATAATGTATCATTACTGTAACTGTACGATAAGTACATAATGTATCATTACTGTAACTGTACGATAAGTACATAATGTATCATTACTGTAACTGTACGATAAGTACATAATGTACCATTACTGTAACAGTACGATAAGTAGATAATGTATCATTACTGTAACTGTACGATAAGTACATAATGTATCATTACTGTAACTGTACGATAAGTACATAATGTACCATTACTGTAACTGTACGATAAGTACATAATGTATCATTACTGTAACTGTACGATAAGTACATAATGTACCATTACTGTAACTGTACGATAAGTACATAATGTGTCATTACTGTAACTGTACGATAAGTACATAATATGTCATTACTGTAACTGTACGATAAGTACATAATGTATCATTACTCTAACTGTACGATAAGTACATAATGTATCATTACTCTAACTGTACGATAAGTACATAATGTATCATTACTCTAACTGTACGATAAGTACATAATGTACCATTACTGTAACTGTACGATAAGTACATAATGTATCATTACTGTAACTGTACGATAAGTACATAATGTATCATTACTCTAACTGTACGATAAGTACATAATGTACCATAACTGTAACTGTACGATAAGTACATAATGTATCATTACTGTAACTGTACGATAAGTACATAATGTATCATTACTGTAACTGTACGATAAGTACATAATGTATCATTACTGTAACTGTACGATAACTACATAATGTATCTTTACTGTAACTATACGATAAGTACATAATGTATCATTACTGTAACTGTACGATAAGTACATAATGTATCATTACTGTAACTGTACGATAAGTACATAATGTATCATAACTGTACCTGTACGATAAGAACATAATGTACCATTACTGTAACTATACAATAGGTACATAATGTATCATAACTGTAACTGTACGATAAGTACATAATGTATCATTACTGTAACTGTACAATAAGTACATAATGTATCATTACTGTAACTGTACGATAAGTACATAATGTATCATTACTGTAACTGTACGATAAGTACATAATGTATCATAATTGTAACTATACGATAAGTACATAATGTACCATTACTGTAACTGTACAATAAGTGCATAATGTATCATTACTGTAACTGTACGATAAGTACATAATGTATCATTACTGTAACTGTACGATAAGTACATAATGTATCATAACTGTAACTGTACGATAAGTACATAATGTATCATTACTGCAACTGTACGATATGTACATAATGTATCATTACTGTAACTGTACGATAAGTACATAATGTATCATTACTGTAACTGTACGATAAGTGCATAATGTATCATTACTGTAACTGTACGATAAGTACGTAATGTATCATAACTGTAACTGTACGATAAGTACATAATGTACCATTACTGTAACTGTACGATAAGTGCATAATGTATCATTACTGTAACTGTACGATAAGTACATAATGTATCATTACTGTAACTGTACGATAAGTACATAATGTATCATTACTGTAACTGTACGATAAGTACATAATGTATCATTACTGTAACTGTACGATAAGTACATAATGTATCATTACTGTAACTGTACGATAAGTACATAATGTATCATTACTGTAACTGTACGATAAGTACATAATGTATCATTACTGTAACTGTACGATAAGTACATAATGTATCATTACTGTAACTGTACGATAAGTGCATAATGTATCATTACTGTAACTGTACGATAAGTACATAATGTATCATTACTGTCACTGTACGATAAGTACATAATGTATCATTACTGTAACTGTACGATAAGTACATAATGTATCATTACTGTAACTGTACGATAAGTACATAATGTATCATTACTGTAACTGTACGATAAGTACATAATGTATCATTACTGTAACTGTACGATAAGTACATAATGTATCATAACTGTAACTGTACGATATGTACATAATGTACCATTACTGTAACTGTACGATAAGTGCATAATGTATCATTACTGTAACTGTACGGTAAGTACATAATGTATCATTACTGTAACTCTACGATAAGTACTTAATGTATCATTACTGTAACTGTACGATAAGTACATAATGTATCATTACTGTAACTGTACGATAAGTACATAATGTACCATTACTGTAACTGTACGATAAGTACATAATGTATCATTACTGTAACTGTACGATAAGTACATAATGTATCATTACTGTAACTGTACGATAAGTACATAATGTATCATTACTGTAACTGTACGATAGTACATAATGTATCATTACTGTAACTGTACGATAAGTACATAATGTATCTTTACTGTAACAGTACGATAAGTACATAATGTATCATTACTGTAACAGTACGATAAGTACATAATGTATCATTACTGTAACTGCACGATAAGTACATAATGTATCATTACTGTAACTGTACGATAAGTACATAATGTATCATTACAGTAACTGTACGATAAGTACATAATGTATCATTACTGTAACTGTACGATAAGTACATAATGTATCATTACTGTAACTGTACGATAAGTACATAATGTATCATTACTGTAACTGTACGATAAGTACATAATGTATCATTACTGTAACTGTACGATAAGTACATAATGTACTATTACTGTAACTGTACGATAAGTACATAATGTATCATTACTGTAACTGTACGATAAGTACATAATGTATCTTTACTGTAACAGTACGATAAGTACATAATGTATCATTACTGTAACTGTACGATAAGTACATAATGTATCATTACTGTAACTGTACGATAAGTACATAATGTACCATTACTGTAACTGTACGATAAGTACATAATGTATCATTAATGTCACTGTACGATAAGTACATAATGTATCATTACTGTAACTGTACGATAAGGACATAATGTATCATTACTGTAACTGTACGATAAGTACATAATGTATCATTACTGTAACTGTACGATAAGTACATAATGTACCATTACTTTAACTGTACGATAAGTACATAATGTATCATAACTGTAACTATACGATAAGTACATAATGTCCATTAATGTAACTGTACGATAAGTACATAATGTATCATTACTGTAACTGTACGATAAGTACATAATGTATCATTACTGTAACTGTACGATAAGTACATAATGTATCATTACTGTAACTGTACGATAAGTACATAATGTATCATTACTGTAACTGTACGATAAGTACATAATGTACCATTACTGTAACTGTACGATAAGTACATAATGTATCATTACTGTAACTGTACGATAAGTACATAATGTATCTTTACTGTAACAGTACGATAAGTACATAATGTATCATTACTGTAACTGTACGATAAGTACATAATGTATCATTACTGTAACTGTACGATAAGTACATAATGTACCATTACTGTAACTGTACGATAAGTACATAATGTATCATTAATGTAACTGTACGATAAGTACATAATGTATCATTACTGTAACTGTACGATAAGGACATAATGTATCATTACTGTAACTGTACGATAAGTACATAATGTATCATTACTGTAACTGTACGATAAGTACATAATGTACCATTACTTTAACTGTACGATAAGTACATAATGTATCATAACTGTAACTATACGATAAGTACATAATGTCCATTAATGTAACTGTACGATAAGTACATAATGTATCATTACTGTAACTGCACGATAAGTATATAATGTATCATTACTGTAACTGTTCGATAAGTACATAATGTATCA
Source organism: Anabrus simplex (assembly GCF_040414725.1). Taxonomy (NCBI): domain Eukaryota; kingdom Metazoa; phylum Arthropoda; class Insecta; order Orthoptera; family Tettigoniidae; genus Anabrus; species Anabrus simplex. The sequence continues at coordinate 5,012,091 of NC_090271.1, forward strand.
TTACTGTAACTGTACGATAAGTACATAATCTATCATTACTGTAACTGTACGATAAGTACATAATGTATCATTACTGTAACTGTACGATAAGTACATAATGTAACATTAATGTAACTGTACGATAAGTACATAATGTATCATTACTGTAACTGTAGGATAACTACATAATGTATCATTACTGTAACTGTACGATAAGTACATAATGTATCATTACTGTAACTGTACGATAAGTACATAATGTACCATTACTGTAACAGTACGATAAGTAGATAATGTACCATTACTGTAACTGTACGATAAGTACATAATGTATCATTACTGTAACTGTACGATAAGTACATAATATACCATTACTGTAACTGTACGATAGTACATAATGTATCATTACTCTAACTGTACGATAAGTACATAATGTACCATAACTGTAACTGTACGATAAGTACATAATGTATCATTACTGTAACTGTACGATAAGTACATAATGTATCATTACTGTAACTGTACGATAAGTACATAATGTATCATTACTGTAACTGTACGATAAGTACATAATGTATCTTTACTGTAACTATACGATAAGTACATAATGTATCATTACTGTAACTGTACGATAAGTACATAATTTATCATTACTGCAACTGTACGATAAGTACATAATGTATCATAACTGTAACTGTACGATAAGTACATAATGTACCATTACTGTAACTATACGATAAGTACATAATGTATCATAACTGTAACTGTACGATAAGTACATAATGTATCATTACTGTAACTGTACGATAAGTACATAATGTATCATTACTGTAACAGTACGATAAGTACATAATGTATCATTACTGTAACTGTACGATAAGTACATAATGTATCATTACTGTAACTGTACGATAAGTACATAATGTATCATTACTGTAACTGTACGATAAGTACATAATGTATCATTACTGTAACTGTACGATAAGTACATAATGTACCATTACTGTAACTGTACGATAAGTATATAATGTATCATAACTGTAACTATACGATAAGTACATAATGTACCATTACTGTAACTGTACGATAAGTGCATAATGTATCATTACTGTAACTGTACGATAAGTACATAATGTATCATTACTGTAACTGTACGATAAGTACATAATGTATCATAACTGTAACTGTACGATATGTACATAATGTATCATTACTCTAACTGTACGATAAGTACATAATGTATCATTACAGTAAATGTACGATAAGTACATAATCTATCATTACTGTAACTGTACGATAAGTGCATAATGTATCATTACTGTAACTGTACGATAAGTACATAATGTATCATTACTGTAACTGTACGATAAGTGCATAATGTATCATTACTGTAACTGTACGATAAGTGCATAATGTATCATTACTGTAACTGTACGATAAGTACATAATGTATCATTACTGTAACTGTACGATAAGTACATAATGTACCATTACTGTAACTATACGATAAGTACATAATGTATCATAACTGTAACTGTACGATAATACATAATGTATCATTACTGTAACTGTACGATAAGTACATAATGTATCATTACTGTAACTGTACGATAAGTACATAATGTATCATTACTGTAACTGTACGATAAGTACATAATGTATCATTACTGTAACTGTACGATAAGTACATAATGTATCATTACTGTAACTGTACGATAACTGCATAATGTATCATTACTGTAACTGTACGATAAGTACATAATGTATCATTACTGTAACTGTACGATAAGTACATAATGTATCATTACTGTAACTGTACGATAAGTACATAATGTACCATTACTGTAACTGTACGATAAGTACATAATGTATCATAACTGTAACTATACGATAAGTACATAATGTACCATTACTGTAACTGTACGATAAGTGCATAATGTATCATTACTGTAACTGTACGATAAGTACATAATGTATCATTACTGTAACTGTACGATAAGTACATAATGTATCATAACTGTAACTGTACGATATGTACATAATGTACCATTACTCTAACTGTACGATAAGTACATAATGTATCATTACTGTAACTGTACGATAAGTACATAATATATCATTACTGTAACTGTACGATAAGTGCATAATGTATCATTACTGTAACTGTACGATAAGTACATAATGTATCATTACTGTAACTGTACGATAAGTGCATAATGTATCATTACTGTAACTGTACGATAAGTGCATAATGTATCATTACTGTAACTGTACGATTAGTACATAATGTATCATAATGTAACTGTACGATAAGTACATAATATATCATTACTGTAACTGTACGATAAGTACATAATGTATCATTACTGTAATTGTACGATAAGTACATAATGTATCATTACTGTAACTGTACGATAAGTACATAATGTATCATTACTGTAACTGTACGATAAGTACATAATGTATCATTACTGTAACTGTACGATAAGTACATAATGTATCATTACTGTAACTGTACGATAAGTACATAATGTATCATTACTGTATCTGTACGATAAGTACATAATGTACCATTACTGTAACTGTACGATAAGTACATAATGTATCAGTACTGTAACTGTACGATAAGTTCCTAATGTACCATAACTGTAACTGTACGATAAGTACATAATGTATCATTACTGTAACTGTACGATAAGTACATAATGTATCATTACTGTAACTGTACGATAAGTACATAATGTATCATTACTGTAACTGTACGATAAGTGCATAATGTACCATTACTGTAACTGTACTATAAGTGCATAATGTATCATAACTGTAACTGTACGATAAGTACATAATGTACCATTACTGTAACTGTACGATAAGTACATAATGTATCGTAACTGTAACTGTACGATAAGTACATAATGTATCATTACTGTAACTGTACGATAAGTACATAATGTACCATAACTGTAACTGTACGATAAGTACATAATGTATCATTACTGTAACTGTACGATAAGTACATAATGTATCATTACTGTAACTGTACGATAAGTACATAATGTATCATTACTGTAACTGTACGATAAGTACATAATGTATCATTACTGTAACAGTACGATAAGTACATAATGTACCATAACTGTAACTGTACGATAAGTACATAATGTATCATAACTGTAACTGTACGATAAGTACATAATGTATCATTACTGTAACTGTACGATAAGTACATAATGTATCATTACTGTAACAGTACGATAAGTACATAATGTATCATTACTGTAACTGTACGATAAGTACATCATGCATCATTACTGTAACTGTACGATAAGTACATAATGTATCATTAATGTAACTGTACGATAAGTACATAATGTATCATTAATGTAACTGTACGATAAGTACATAATGTATCATTACTGTAACTGTAGTATAAGTACATAATGTATCATTACTGTAACTGTACGATAAGTACATAATGTACCATTACTGCAACTGTACGATAAGTACATAATGTATCATTACTGTAACTGTACGATAAGTGCATAATGTATCATTACTGTAACTGTACGATAAGTACATAATGTATCATTACTGTAACTGTACGATAAGTACATAATGTATCATTAATGTAACTGTACGATAAGTACATAATGTATCATTACTGTAACTGTAGTATAAGTACATAATGTATCATTACTGTAACTGTACGATAAGTACATAATGTACCATTACTGCAACTGTACGATAAGTACATAATGTATCATTACTGTAACTGTACGATAAGTGCATAATGTATCATTACTGTAACTGTACGATAAGTGCATAATGTATCATTACTGTAACTGTACGTAAGTACATAATGTATCATTACTGTAACTGTACGATAAGTACATAATATACCATTACTGTAACCGTACTATAAGTACATAATATATCATTACTGTAACTGTACGATAAGTACATAATGTACCATTACTGTAACTGTACGATAAGTACATAATGTACCATTACTGTAACTGTACGTAAGTACATAATGTATCATTACTGTAACTGTGTGATAAGTACATAATATACCATTACTGTAACCGTACTATAAGTACATAATATATCATTACTGTAACTGTACGATAAGTACATAATGTACCATTACTGTAACTGTACGATAAGTACATAATGTACCATTACTGTAACTGTACGATAAGTACATAATGTATCATTACTGTAACTGTACGATAAGTACATCATGTACCATTACTGTAACTGTACGATAAGTACATAATGTACCATTACTGTAACTGTACGATAAGTACATAATGTACCATTACTGTAACTGTACGATAAGTACATAATGTATCATTACTGTAACTGTACGATAAGTACATAATGTATCATTACTGTAACTGTACGATGAGTACATAATGTACCATTACTGTAACTGTACGATAAGTACATAATGTATCATTACTGTAACTGTATGATGTGTACATAATGTACCATTAATGTAACTGTACGACAAGTACATAATGTATCATTACTTTCACTGTACGATAAGTACATAATGTATCATTACTTTCACTGTACGATCAGTACATAATGTACCATTACTGTAACTGTACGATAAGTACATAATGTACCATTACTGTAACTGTACGATAAGTACATAATGTATCATTACTGTAACTGTACGATAAGTACATAATGTACCATAAGTGTAACTGTAGGATAAGTACATTATGTATCATTACTGTAACTGTACGATAAGTACATAATGTACCATAACTGTAACTGTACGATAAGTACATAATGTATCATTACTGTAACTGTACGATAAGTACATAATATATCATTACTTTAAATGTACGATAAGTACATAATGTATCATTACTGTAACTGTATGATGTGTACATAATGTACCATTACTGTAACTGTACGACAAGTACATAATGTATCATTACTATAAATGTACAATAAGTACATAATGTATCATTACTCTAACTGTACGATAAGTACATAATGTACCATTACTGTAAATGTACGATAAGTACATAATGTATCATTACTGTAACTGTACGATAAGTACATAATGTACCATAACTGTAACTGTACGATAAGTACATAATGTATCATAACTGTAACTGTACGATAAGTACATAATGTATCATTACTGTAACTGTACGATAAGTACATAATGTATCATTACTTTAAATGTACGATAAGTACATAATGTATCATTACTGTAACTGTACGATAAGTACATAATGTATCATTACTGTAACTGTACTTTAAGTACATAATGTTTCATTACTTTAAATGTACAATAAGTACATAATGTATCATTACTCTAACTGTACGATAAGTACATAATGTATCATTACTGTAACTGTACGATAAGTACATAATGTATCATTACTGTAACTGTACGATAAGAGCATAATGTATCATTACTGTAACTGTACGATAAGTACATAATGTACCATAACTGTAACTGTACGATAAGTACATAATGTATCATAACTGTAACTATACGATAAGTACATAATGTACCATTACTGTAACTGTACGATAGGTACATAATGTACCATTACTGTAACTGTACGATAAGTACATAATGTATCGCTACTGTAACTGTACGATAAGTACATAATGTATCATTACTGTAACAGTACGATAAGTACATAATGTATCATTACTGTAACTGTACGATAAGTACATAATGTACCATTACTGTAACTGTACGATAAGTACATAATGTACCATTACTGTAACTGTACGATAAGTACATCATGTATCATTACTGTAACTGGCCGATAAGTACATAATATATCATTACTGTAACTGTACGATAAGTACATAATGTATCATTACTGTAACTGTACGATAAGTACATAATATATCATTACTGTAACTGTACGATAAGTGCATAATGTATCATTACTGTAACTGTAAGATAAGTACATAATGTATCATAACTGTAACTGTACGATAAGTACATAATGTATCATTACTGTAACTGTACGATAAGTACATAATGTATCATTAATGTAACTGTACGATAAGTACATAATGTATCATTACTGTAACTGTACGATAAGTACATAATGTATCAGTACTGTAACTGTACGATAAGTACATAATGTATCATTACTGTAACTGTACGATAAGTACATAATGTCCATTACTGTAACTGTACGATAAGTACATAATGTATCGTTACTGTAACTGTACGATAAGTACATAATGTATCATTACTGTAACTGTACAAAAAGTACATAATGTATCAGTACTGTAACTGTACGATAAGTACATAATGTCCATTACTGTAACTGTACGATAAGTACATAATGTATCATTACTGTAACTGTACGATAAGTACATAATGTATCATTACTGTAACTGTACGATAAGTACATAATGTATCATTACTGTAACTGTACGATAAGTACATAATGTATCATTACTGTAACAGTACGATAAGTACATAATGTATCATTAATGTAACTGTACGATAAGTGCATAATGTATCATTAATGTAACTGTACGATAAGTACATAATGTATCATTACTGTAACTGTACGATAAGTACATAATGTACCATTACTGTAACTGTACGATAAGTACATAATGTACCATTACTGTAACTGTACGATAAGTACATAATGTACCATTACTGTAACTGTACGATAAGTACATAATGTATCATTACTGTAACTGTAACTGTACGATAAGTACATAATGTATCATTACTGTAACAGTACGATAAGTACATAATGTATCATTAATGTAACTGTACGATAAGTGCATAATGTATCATTAATGTAACTGTACGATAAGTACATAATGTATCATTACTGTAACTGTACGATAAGTACATAATGTACCTTTACTGTAACTGTACGATAAGTACATAATGTACCATTACTGTAACTGTACGATAAGTACATAATGTACCATTACTGTAACTGTACGATAAGTACATAATGTATCATTACTGTAACTGTACGATAAGTACATAATGTATCATTACTGTAACTGTACGATAAGTACATAATGTGCCATTACTGTAACTGTACGATAAGTACATAATGTATCATTACTGTAACTGTACGATGTGTACATAATGTACCATTACTGTAACTGTACGACAAGTACATAATGTATCATTACTTTCACTGTACGATAAGTACATAATGTATCATTACTGTAACTGTACGATAAGTACATAATGTACCATTACTGTATCTGTACGATAAGTACATAATGTATCATTACTGTAACTGTACGATAAGTACATAATGTACCATAAGTGTAACTGTAGGATAAGTACATAATGTATCATTACTGTAACTGTACGATAAGTACATAATGTACCATAACTGTAACTGTACGATAAGTACATAATGTATCATAACTGTAACTGTACGATAAGTACATAATGTATCATTACTGTAACTGTACGATAAGTACATAATGTATCATTACTTTAAATGTACGATAAGTACATAATGTATCATTACTGTAACTGTACGATAAGTACATAATGTATCATTACTGTAACTGTACGATAAGTACATAATGTATCATTACTTTAAATGTACAATAAGTACATAATGTATCATTACTCTACCTGTACGATAAGTACATAATGTATCATTACTGTAAATGTGCGATAAGTACATAATGTATCATTACTGTAACTGTACGATAAGTACATAATGTACCATAACTGTAACTGTACGATAAGTACATAATGTATCATAACTGTAACTGTACGATAAGTACATAATGTATCATTACTGTAACTGTACGATAAGTACATAATGTATCATTACTTTAAGTGTACGATAAGTACATAATGTATCATTACTGTAACTGTACGATAAGTACATAATGTATCATTACTGTAACTGTACGATAAGTACATAATGTATCATTACTTTAAATGTACAATAAGTACATAATGTATCATTACTCTAACTGTACGATAAGTACATAATGTATCTTTACTGTAACTGTACGATAAGTACATAATGTATCATTACTGTAACTATACGATAAGTACATAATGTATCATTACTGTAACTGTACGATTAGTACATAATGTACCATAACTGTAACTGTACGATAAGTACATAATGTATCATAACTGTAACTGTACGATAAGTACATAATGTATCATTACTGTAACTGTACGATAAGTACATAATGTACCATAACTGTAACTGTACGATAAGTACATAATGTATCATTACTGTAACTGTACGATAAGTACATAATGTATCATTACTTGAAATGTACGATAAGTACATAATGTATCTTAACTGTAACTATACGATAAGTACATAATGTACCATTACTGTAACTGTACGATAAGTACATAATGTACCATTACTGTAACTGTACGATAAGTACATAATGTATCGCTACTGTAACTGTACGATAAGTACATAATGTATCATTACTGTAACAGTACGATAAGTACATAATGTATCATTACTGTAACTGTACGATAAGTACATAATGTATCATTACTGTAACTGTACGATAAGTACATAATGTATCATTACTGTAACTGTACGATAAGTACATAATGTATCATTACTGTAACTGTACGATAGTACATAATGTATCATTACTGTAACTGTACGATAAGTACATAATGTATCTTTACTGTAACAGTACGATAAGTACATAATGTATCATTACTGTAACAGTACGATAAGTACATAATGTATCATTACTGTAACTGCACGATAAATACATAATGTATCATTACTGTAACTGTACGATAAGTACATAATGTATCATTACTGTAACTGTACGATAAGTACATAATGTATCATTACTGTAACTGTACGATAAGTACATAATGTATCATTACTGTAACTGTACGATAAGTACATAATGTATCATTACTGTAACTGTACGATAAGTACATAATGTATCATTACTGTAACTGTACGATAAGTACATAATGTATCATTACTGTAACTGTACGATAAGTACATAATGTATCATTACTGTAACTGTACGATAAGTACATAATGTATCATTACTGTAACTGTACGATAAGTACATAATGTATCATTACTGTAACTGTACGATAAGTACATAATGTATCATTACTGTAACTGTACGATAAGTACATAATGTATCATTACTGTAACTGTACGATAAGTACATAATGTATCATTACTGTAACTGACGATAAGTACATAATGTATCATTACTGTAACTGTACGATAGTACATAATGTATCATTACTGTAACTGTACGATAAGTACATAATGTATCTTTACTGTAACAGTACGATAAGTACATAATGTATCATTACTGTAACAGTACGATAAGTACATAATGTATCATTACTGTAACTGCACGATAAATACATAATGTATCATTACTGTAACTGTACGATAAGTACATAATGTATCATAACTGTAACTGTACGATAAGTACATAATGTATCATTACTGTAACTGTACGATAAGTACATAATGTATCATTACTGTAACTGTACGATAAGTACATAATGTATCATTACTGTAACTGTACGATAAGTACATAATGTATCATAACTGTAACTGTACGATAAGTACATAATGTACATTACTGTAACTATACGATAAGTACATAATGTATCATAACTGTAACAGTACGATAAGTACATAATGTATCATTACTGTAACTGTACGATAAGTACATAATGTAACATTACTGAAACTGTACGATAAGTACATAATGTATCATAACTGTAACTGTACGATAAGTACATAATGTATCATTACTGTAACTGTACGATAAGTACATAATGTATCATTACTGTAACTGTACGATAAGTACATAATGTATCATTACTGTAACTGTACGATAAGTACATAATGTATCATAACTGTAACAGTACGATATGTACATAATGTATCATTACTGTAACTGTACGATAAGTACATAATGTATCATAACTGTAACAGTACGATAAGTACATAATGTATCATAACTGTAACTGTACGATAAGTACATAATGTATCATTACTGTAACTGTACGATAAGTACATAATGTATCATTACTGTAACTGTACGATAAGTACATAATGTATCATTACTGTAACTGTACGATAAGTACATAATGTATCATTACTGTAACTGTACGATAAGTACATAATGTATCATTACTGTAACTGTACGATAAGTACATAATGTATCTTTACTGTAACAGTACGATAAGTACATAATGTATCATTACTGTAACTGTACGATAAGTACATAATGTATCATTACTGTAACTGTACGATAAGTACATAATGTATCATTACTGTAACTACAGGATAAGTACATAATGTACCATTACTCTAACTATACGATAAGTACATAATGTATCATTACTGTAACTACAGGATAAGTACATTATGTATCATTAGTGTAACTGTACGATAAGTACATAATGTATCATTAATGTAACTGTACGATAAGTACATAATGTATCATTAATGTAACTGTACGATAAGTACATAATGTATCATTACTGTAACTGTAGTATAAGTACATAATGTATCATTACTGTAACTGTACGATAAGTACATAATGTACCATTACTGCAACTGTACGATAAGTACATAATGTATCATTACTGTAACTGTGTGATAAGTACATAATATACCATTACTGTAACCGTACTATAAGTACATAATATATCATTACTGTAACTGTACGATAAGTACATAATGTACCATTACTGTAACTGTACGATAAGTACATAATGTACCATTACTGTAACTGTACGTAAGTACATAATGTATCATTACTGTAACTGTGTGATAAGTACATAATATACCATTACTGTAACCGTACTATAAGTACATAATATATCATTACTGTAACTGTACGATAAGTACATAATGTACCATTACTGTAACTGTACGATAAGTACATAATGTACCATTACTGTAACTGTACGATAAGTACATAATGTATCATTACTGTAACTGTACGATAAGTACATCATGTACCATTACTGTAACTGTACGATAAGTACATAATGTACCATTACTGTAACTGTACGATAAGTACATAATGTACCATTACTGTAACTGTACGATAAGTACATAATGTATCATTACTGTAACTGTACGATAAGTACATAATGTATCATTACTGTAACTGTACGATGAGTACATAATGTACCATTACTGTAACTGTACGATAAGTACATAATGTATCATTACTGTAACTGTATGATGTGTACATAATGTACCATTAATGTAACTGTACGACAAGTACATAATGTATCATTACTTTCACTGTACGATAAGTACATAATGTATCATTACTTTCACTGTACGATCAGTACATAATGTACCATTACTGTAACTGTACGATAAGTACATAATGTACCATTACTGTAACTGTACGATAAGTACATAATGTATCATTACTGTAACTGTACGATAAGTACATAATGTACCATAAGTGTAACTGTAGGATAAGTACATAATGTATCATTACTGTAACTGTACGATAAGTACATAATGTACCATAACTGTAACTGTACGATAAGTACATAATGTATCATTACTGTAACTGTACGATAAGTACATAATATATCATTACTTTAAATGTACGATAAGTACATAATGTATCATTACTGCAACTGTATGATGTGTACATAATGTACCATTACTGTAACTGTACGACAAGTACATAATGTATCATTACTATAAATGTACAATAAGTACATAATGTATCATTACTCTAACTGTACGATAAGTACATAATGTACCATTACTGTAAATGTACGATAAGTACATAATGTATCATTACTGTAACTGTACGATAAGTACATAATGTACCATAACTGTAACTGTACGATAAGTACATAATGTATCATAACTGTAACTGTACGATAAGTACATAATGTATCATTACTGTAACTGTACGATAAGTACATAATGTATCATTACTTTAAATGTACGATAAGTACATAATGTATCATTACTGTAACTGTACGATAAGTACATAATGTATCATTACTGTAACTGTACTTTAAGTACATAATGTTTCATTACTTTAAATGTACAATAAGTACATAATGTATCATTACTCTAACTGTACGATAAGTACATAATGTATCATTACTGTAACTGTACGATAAGTACATAATGTATCATTACTGTAACTGTACGATAAGAGCATAATGTATCATTACTGTAACTGTACGATAAGTACATAATGTACCATAACTGTAACTGTACGATAAGTACATAATGTATCATAACTGTAACTATACGATAAGTACATAATGTACCATTACTGTAACTGTACGATAGGTACATAATGTACCATTACTGTAACTGTACAAAAAGTACATAATGTATCGCTACTGTAACTGTACGATAAGTACATAATGTATCATTACTGTAACAGTACGATAAGTACATAATGTATCATTACTGTAACTGTACGATAAGTACATAATGTACCATTACTGTAACTGTACGATAAGTACATAATGTACCATTACTGTAACTGTACGATAAGTACATCATGTATCATTACTGTAACTGGCCGATAAGTACATAATATATCATTACTGTAACTGTACGATAAGTACATAATGTATCATTACTGTAACTGTACGATAAGTACATAATGTATCATTACTGTAACTGTACGATAAGTACATAATATATCATTACTGTAACTGTACGATAAGTGCATAATGTATCATTACTGTAACTGTAAGATAAGTACATAATGTATCATAACTGTAACTGTACGATAAGTACATATTGTATCATTACTGTAACTGTACGATAAGTACATAATGTATCATTAATGTAACTGTACGATAAGTACATAATGTATCATTACTGTAACTGTACGATAAGTACATAATGTATCAGTACTGTAACTGTACGATAAGTACATAATGTATCATTACTGTAACTGTACGATAAGTACATAATGTCCATTACTGTAACTGTACGATAAGTACATAATGTATCGTTACTGTAACTGTACGATAAGTACATAATGTATCATTACTGTAACTGTACGAAAAGTACATAATGTATCAGTACTGTAACTGTACGATAAGTACATAATGTCCATTACTGTAACTGTACGATAAGTACATAATGTATCATTACTGTAACTGTACGATAAGTACATAATGTATCATTACTGTAACTGTACGATGTGTACATAATGTACCATTACTGTAACTGTACGACAAGTACATAATGTATCATTACTTTCACTGTACGATAAGTACATAATGTATCATTACTGTAACTGTACGATAAGTACATAATGTACCATTACTGTATCTGTACGATAAGTACATAATGTATCATTACTGTAACTGTACGATAAGTACATAATGTACCATAAGTGTAACTGTAGGATAAGTACATAATGTATCATTACTGTAACTGTACGATAAGTACATAATGTACCATAACTGTAACTGTACGATAAGTACATAATGTATCATAACTGTAACTGTACGATAAGTACATAATGTATCATTACTGTAACTGTACGATAAGTACATAATGTATCATTACTTTAAATGTACGATAAGTACATAATGTATCATTACTGTAACTGTACGATAAGTACATAATGTATCATTACTGTAACTGTACGATAAGTACATAATGTATCATTACTTTAAATGTACAATAAGTACATAATGTATCATTACTCTACCTGTACGATAAGTACATAATGTATCATTACTGTAAATGTGCGATAAGTACATAATGTATCATTACTGTAACTGTACGATAAGTACATAATGTACCATAACTGTAACTGTACGATAAGTACATAATGTATCATAACTGTAACTGTACGATAAGTACATAATGTATCATTACTGTAACTGTACGATAAGTACATAATGTATCATTACTTTAAGTGTACGATAAGTACATAATGTATCATTACTGTAACTGTACGATAAGTACATAATGTATCATTACTGTAACTGTACGATAAGTACATAATGTATCATTACTTTAAATGTACAATAAGTACATAATGTATCATTACTCTAACTGTACGATAAGTACATAATGTATCTTTACTGTAACTGTACGATAAGTACATAATGTATCATTACTGTAACTATACGATAAGTACATAATGTATCATTACTGTAACTGTACGATAAGAGCATAATGTATCATTACTGTAACTGTACGATTAGTACATAATGTACCATAACTGTAACTGTACGATAAGTACATAATGTATCATAACTGTAACTGTACGATAAGTACATAATGTATCATTACTGTAACTGTACGATAAGTACATAATGTACCATAACTGTAACTGTACGATAAGTACATAATGTATCATTACTGTAACTGTACGATAAGTACATAATGTATCATTACTTGAAATGTACGATAAGTACATAATGTATCTTAACTGTAACTATACGATAAGTACATAATGTACCATTACTGTAACTGTACGATAAGTACATAATGTACCATTACTGTAACTGTACGATAAGTACATAATGTATCGCTACTGTAACTGTACGATAAGTACATAATGTATCATTACTGTAACAGTACGATAAGTACATAATGTATCATTACTGTAACTGTACGATAAGTACATAATGTACCATTACTGTAACTGTACGATAAGTACATAATGTACCATTACTGTAACTGTACGATAAGTACATAATGTATCATTACTGTAACTGGCCGATAAGTACATAATATATCATTACTGTAACTGTACGATAAGTACATAATGTATCATTACTGTAACTGTACGATAAGTACATAATGTACCATTACTGTAACTGTACGATAAGTACATAATGTATCATTACTGTAACTGTACGATAAGTACATAATGTATCATTACTGTAACTGTACGATAAGTACATAATGTATCATTACTTTAAATGTACAATAAGTACATAATGTATCATTACTCTAACTGTACGATAAGTACATAATGTATCATTACTGTAACTGTACGATAAGTACATAATGTATCATTACTGTAACTATACGATAAGTACATAATGTATCATTACTGTAACTGTACGATAAGAGCATAATGTATCATTACTGTAACTGTACGATAAGTACATAATGTACCATAACTGTAACTGTACAATAAGTACATAATGTATCATTACTCTAACTGTACGATAAGTACATAATGTATCATTACTGTAACTGTACGATAAGTACATAATGTATCATTACTGTAACTATACGATAAGTACATAATGTATCATTACTGTAACTGTACGATAAGAGCATAATGTATCATTACTGTAACTGTACGATAAGTACATAATGTACATTAACTGTAACTGTACGATAAGTACATAATGTATCATTACTGTAACTGTACGATAAGTACATAATGTATCATTACTGTAACAGTACGATAAGTACATAATGTATCATTAATGTAACTGTACGATAAGTGCATAATGTATCATTAATGTCACTGTACGATAAGTACATAATGTATCATTACTGTAACTGTACGATAAGTACATAATGTACCATTACTGTAACTGTACGATAAGTACATAATGTACCATTACTGTAACTGTACGATAAGTACATAATGTACCATTACTGTAACTGTACGATAAGTACATAATGTATCATTACTGTAACTGTAACTGTACGATAAGTACATAATGTATCATTACTGTAACAGTACGATAAGTACATAATGTATCATTAATGTAACTGTACGATAAGTGCAAAATGTATCATTAATGTAACTGTACGATAAGTACATAATGTATCATTACTGTAACTGTACGATAAGTACATAATGTACCTTTACTGTAACTGTACGATAAGTACATAATGTACCATTACTGTAACTGTACGATAAGTACATAATGTATCATTAATGTAACTGTACGATAAGTACATAATGTATCATTACTGTAACTGTACGATAAGTACATAATGTATCATTACTGTAACTGTACGATAAGTACATAATGTACCATTACTGTAACTGTACGATAAGTGCATAATGTATCATTACTGTAACTGTACGATAAGTACATAATGTATCATTACTGTAACTGTACGATAAGTACATAATGTATCATTACTGTAACTGTACGATAAGTACATAATGTATCTTTACTGTAACAGTACGATAAGTACATAATGTATCATTACTGTAACTGTACGATAAGTACATAATGTATCATTACTGTAACTGTACGATAAGTACATAATGTACCATTACTGTAACTGTACGATAAGTACATAATGTATCATTACTGTAACTGTACGATAAGTACATAATGTATCATTACTGTAACTGTACGATAAGTACATAATGTATCATTACTGTAACTGTACGATAAGTACATAATGTATCATTACTGTAACTGTACGATAAGTACATAATGTATCATTACTGTAACTGTACGATAAGTACATAATGTATCATTACTGTAACTGTACGATAAGTACATAATGTATCATTACTGTAACTGTACGATAAGTACATAATGTATCATAACTGTAACTGTACGATAAGTACATAATGTACCATTACTGTAACTGTACGATAAGTGCATTATGTATCATTACTGTAACTGTACGATAAGTACATAATGTATCATTACTGTAACTGTACGATAAGTACATAATGTATCATTACTGTAACTGTACGATAAGTACATAATGTATCATTACTGTAACTGTACGATAAGTACATAATGTATCATTACTGTGACTGAACGATATGTACATCATGTATCATTACTGTAATTGTACGATAAGTACATAATGTATCATTACTGTAACTGTACGATAAGTACATAATGTATCATTACTGTAACTGTACGATAAGTACATAATGTACCATTACTGTAACTGTACGATAAGTACATAATGTATCATAACTGTAACTATACGATAAGTACATAATGTACCATTACTGTAACTGTACGATAAGTACATAATGTATCATTACTGTAACTGTACGATAAGTACATAATGTACCATAACTGTCACAGTACGATAAGTACATAATGTATCATAACTGTAACTATACGATAAGTACATAATGTATCATAACTGTAACAGTACGATAAGTACATAATGTATCATTACTGTAACAGTACGATAAGTACATAATGTACCATTACTGTAACTGTACGATAAGTACATAATGTATCATAACTGTAACTATACGATAAGTACATAATGTCCATTACTGTAACTGTACGATAAGTACATAACGTATCATTACTGTAACTGTACGATAAGTACATAATGTACCATTACTGTAACTGTACGATAAGTACATAATGTACCATTACTGTAACTGTACGATAAGTACATAATGTATCATAACTGTAACTATACGATAAGTACATAATGTACCATTACTGTAACTGTACGATAAGTACATAATGTATCATTACTGTAACTGTACGATAAGTACATAATGTATCATTACTGTAACTGTACGATAAGTACATAATGTATCATTACTGTAACTGTACGATAAGTACATAATGTACCATTACTGTAACTGTACGATAAGTACATAATGTATCATTAATGTAACTGTACGATAAGTACATAATGTATCATTACTGTAACTGTACGATAAGTACATAATGTATCATTACTGTAACTGTACGATAAGTACATAATGTATCATTACTGTAACTGTACGATAAGTACATAATGTACCATTACTGTAACAGTACGATAAGTAGATAATGTATCATTACTGTAACTGTACGATAAGTACATAATGTATCATTACTCTAACTGTACGATAAGTGCATAATGTACCATAACTGTAACTGTACGATAAGTACATAATGTATCATTACTGTAACTGTACGATAAGTACATAATGTATCATTACTGTAACTGTACGATAAGTACATAATGTATCATTACTGTAACTGTACGATAACTACATAATGTAACTTTACTGTAACTATACGATAAGTACATAATGTATCATTACTGTAACTGTACGATAAGTACATAATGTATCATTACTGTAACTGTACGATAAGTACATAATGTATCATAACTGTACCTGTACGATAAGAACATAATGTACCATTACTGTAACTATACAATAGGTATATAATGTATCATAACTGTAACTGTACGATAAGTACATAATGTATCATTACTGTAACTGTACAATAAGTACATAATGTATCATTACTGTAACTGTACGATAAGTACATAATGTATCATTACTGTAACTGTACGATAAGTACATAATGTATCATAATTGTAACTATACGATAAGTACATAATGTACCATTACTGTAACTGTACAATAAGTGCATAATGTATCATTACTGTAACTGTACGATAAGTACATAATGTATCATTACTGTAACTGTACGATAAGTACATAATGTATCATAACTGTAACTGTACGATAAGTACATAATGTATCATTACTGCAACTGTACGATATGTACATAATGTATCATTACTGTAACTGTACGATAAGTACATAATGTATCATTACTGTAACTGTACGATAAGTGCATAATGTATCATTACTGTAACTGTACGATAAGTACATAATGTATCATAACTGTAACTGTACGATAAGTACATAATGTACCATTACTGTAACTGTACGATAAGTGCATAATGTATCATTACTGTAACTGTACGATAAGTACATAATGTATCATTACTGTAACTGTACGATAAGTACATAATGTATCATTACTGTAACTGTACGATAAGTACATAATGTATCATTACTGTAACTGTACGATAAGTACATAATGTATCATTACTGTAACTGTACGATAAGTACATAATGTATCATTACTGTAACTGTACGATAAGTACATAATGTATCATTACTGTAACTGTACGATAAGTACATAATGTATCATTACTGTAACTGTACGATAAGTGCATAATGTATCATTACTGTAACTGTACGATAAGTACATAATGTATCATTACTGTCACTGTACGATAAGTACATAATGTATCATTACTGTAACTGTACGATAAGTACATAATGTATCATTACTGTAACTGTACGATAAGTACATAATGTATCATTACTGTAACTGTACGATAAGTACATAATGTATCATTACTGTAACTGTACGATAAGTACATAATGTATCATAACTGTAACTGTACGATAAGTACATAATGTACCATTACTGTAACTGTACGATAAGTGCATAATGTATCATTACTGTAACTGTACGGTAAGTACATAATGTATCATTACTGTAACTGTACGATAAGTACTTAATGTATCATTACTGTAACTGTACGATAAGTACATAATGTATCATTACTGTAACTGTACGATAAGTACATAATGTACCATTACTGTAACTGTACGATAAGTACATAATGTATCATTACTGTAACTGTACGATAAGTACATAATGTATCATTACTGTAACTGTACGATAAGTACATAATGTATCATTACTGTAACTGTACGATAGTACATAATGTATCATTACTGTAACTGTACGATAAGTACATAATGTATCTTTACTGTAACAGTACGATAAGTACATAATGTATCATTACTGTAACAGTACGATAAGTACATAATGTATCATTACTGTAACTGCACGATAAGTACATAATGTATCATTACTGTAACTGTACGATAAGTACATAATGTATCATTACAGTAACTGTACGATAAGTACATAATGTATCATTACTGTAACTGTACGATAAGTACATAATGTATCATTACTGTAACTGTACGATAAGTACATAATGTATCATTACTGTAACTGTACGATAAGTACATAATGTATCATTACTGTAACTGTACGATAAGTACATAATGTACCATTACTGTAACTGTACGATAAGTACATAATGTATCATTACTGTAACTGTACGATAAGTACATAATGTATCTTTACTGTAACAGTACGATAAGTACATAATGTATCATTACTGTAACTGTACGATAAGTACATAATGTATCATTACTGTAACTGTACGATAAGTACATAATGTACCATTACTATAACTGTACGATAAGTACATAATGTATCATTAATGTAACTGTACGATAAGTACATAATGTATCATTACTGTAACTGTACGATAAGGACATAATGTATCATTACTGTAACTGTACGATAAGTACATAATGTATCATTACTGTAACTGTACGATAAGTACATAATGTACCATTACTTTAACTGTACGATAAGTACATAATGTATCATAACTGTAACTATACGATAAGTACATAATGTCCATTAATGTAACTGTACGATAAGTACATAATGTATCATTACTGTAACTGTACGATAAGTACATAATGTATCATTACTGTAACTGTACGATAAGTACATAATGTATCATTACTGTAACTGTACGATAAGTACATAATGTATCATTACTGTAACTGTACGATAAGTACATAATGTACCATTACTGTAACTGTACGATAAGTACATAATGTATCATTACTGTAACTGTACGATAAGTACATAATGTATCTTTACTGTAACAGTACGATAAGTACATAATGTATCATTACTGTAACTGTACGATAAGTACATAATGTATCATTACTGTAACTGTACGATAAGTACATAATGTACCATTACTGTAACTGTACGATAAGTACATAATGTATCATTAATGTAACTGTACGATAAGTACATAATGTATCATTACTGTAACTGTACGATAAGGACATAATGTATCATTACTGTAACTGTACGATAAGTACATAATGTATCATTACTGTAACTGTACGATAAGTACATAATGTACCATTACTTTAACTGTACGATAAGTACATAATGTATCATAACTGTAACTATACGATAAGTACATAATGTCCATTAATGTAACTGTACGATAAGTACATAATGTATCATTACTGTAACTGCACGATAAGTATATAATGTATCATTACTGTAACTGTTCGATAAGTACATAATGTATCATTACTGTAACTGTACGATAAGTACATAATCTATCATTACTGTAACTGTACGATAAGTACATAATGTATCATTACTGTAACTGTACGATAAGTACATAATGTAACATTAATGTAACTGTACGATAAGTACATAATGTATCATTACTGTAACTGTAGGATAACTACATAATGTATCATTACTGTAACTGTACGATAAGTACATAATGTATCATTACTGTAACTGTACGATAAGTACATAATGTACCATTACTGTAACAGTACGATAAGTAGATAATGTACCATTACTGTAACTGTACGATAAGTACATAATGTATCATTACTGTAACTGTACGATAAGTACATAATATACCATTACTGTAACTGTACGATAGTACATAATGTATCATTACTCTAACTGTACGATAAGTACATAATGTACCATAACTGTAACTGTACGATAAGTACATAATGTATCATTACTGTAACTGTACGATAAGTACATAATGTATCATTACTGTAACTGTACGATAAGTACATAATGTATCATTACTGTAACTGTACGATAAGTACATAATGTATCTTTACTGTAACTATACGATAAGTACATAATGTATCATTACTGTAACTGTACGATAAGTACATAATTTATCATTACTGCAACTGTACGATAAGTACATAATGTACCATTACTGTAACTATACGATAAGTACATAATGTATCATAACTGTAACTGTACGATAAGTACATAATGTATCATTACTGTAACTGTACGATAAGTACATAATGTATCATTACTGTAACAGTACGATAAGTACATAATGTATCATTACTGTAACTGTACGATAAGTACATAATGTATCATTACTGTAACTGTACGATAAGTACATAATGTATCATTACTGTAACTGTACGATAAGTACATAATGTATCATTACTGTAACTGTACGATAAGTACATAATGTATCATTACTGTAACTGTACGGTAAGTACATAATGTATCATAACTGTAACTATACGATAAGTACATAATGTACCATTACTGTAACTGTACGATAAGTGCATAATGTATCATTACTGTAACTGTACGATAAGTACATAATGTATCATTACTGTAACTGTACGATAAGTACATAATGTATCATAACTGTAACTGTACGATATGTACATAATGTATCATTACTCTAACTGTACGATAAGTACATAATGTATCATTACAGTAAATGTACGATAAGTACATAATGTATCATTACTGTAACTGTACGATAAGTGCATAATGTATCATTACTGTAACTGTACGATAAGTACATAATGTATCATTACTGTAACTGTACGATAAGTGCATAATGTATCATTACTGTAACTGTACGATAAGTGCATAATGTATCATTACTGTAACTGTACGATAAGTACATAATGTATCATTACTGTAACTGTACGATAAGTACATAATGTACCATTACTGTAACTATACGATAAGTACATAATGTATCATAACTGTAACTGTACGATAAGTACATAATGTATCATTACTGTAACTGTACGATAAGTACATAATGTATCATTACTGTAACTGTACGATAAGTACATAATGTATCATTACTGTAACTGTACGATAAGTACATAATGTATCATTACTGTAACTGTACGATAAGTACATAATGTATCATTACTGTAACTGTACGATAAGTGCATAATGTATCATTACTGTAACTGTACGATAAGTACAGAATGTATCATTACTGTAACTGTACGATAAGTACATAATGTATCATTACTGTAACTGTACGATAAGTACATAATGTACCATTACTGTAACTGTACGATAAGTACATAATGTATCATAACTGTAACTATACGATAAGTACATAATGTACCATTACTGTAACTGTACGATAAGTGCATAATGTATCATTACTGTAACTGTACGATAAGTACATAATGTATCATTACTGTAACTGTACGATAAGTACATAATGTATCATAACTGTAACTGTACGATATGTACATAATGTACCATTACTCTAACTGTACGATAAGTACATAATGTATCATTACTGTAACTGTACGATAAGTACATAATGTATCATTACTGTAACTGTACGATAAGTGCATAATGTATCATTACTGTAACTGTACGATAAGTACATAATGTATCATTACTGTAACTGTACGATAAGTGCATAATGTATCATTACTGTAACTGTACGATAAGTGCATAATGTATCATTACTGTAACTGTACGATTAGTACATAATGTATCATTAATGTAACTGTACGATAAGTACATAATATATCATTACTGTAACTGAACGATAAGTACATAATGTATCATTACTGTAACTGTACGATAAGTACATAATGTATCATTACTGTAACTGTACGATAAGTACATAATGTATCATTACTGTAACTGTACGATAAGTACATAATGTATCATTACTGTAACTGTACGATAAGTACATAATGTATCATTACTGTAACTGTACGATAAGTACATAATGTATCATTACTGTATCTGTACGATAAGTACATAATGTACCATTACTGTAACTGTACGATAAGTACATAATGTATCAGTACTGTAACTGTACGATAAGTTCCTAATGTACCATAACTGTAACTGTACGATAAGTACATAATGTATCATTACTGTAACTGTACGATAAGTACATAATGTATCATTACTGTAACTGTACGATAAGTACATAATGTATCATTACTGTAACTGTACGATAAGTGCATAATGTACCATTACTGTAACTGTGCTATAAGTGCATAATGTATCATAACTGTAACTGTACGATAAGTACATAATGTACCATTACTGTAACTGTACGATAAGTACATAATGTATCATTACTGTAACTGTACGATAAGTACATAATGTATCATTACTGTAACTGTACGATAAGTACATAATGTATCATTACTGTAACTGTACGATAAGTACATAATGTATCATTACTGTAACTGTACGATAAGTACATAATGTATCATTACTGTAACTGTACGATAAGTACATAATGTATCATTACTGTAACTGTACGATAAGTACATAATGTATCATTACTGTAACTGTACGATAGTACATAATGTATCATTACTGTAACTGTACGATAAGTACATAATGTATCTTTACTGTAACAGTACGATAAGTACATAATGTATCATTACTGTAACAGTACGATAAGTACATAATGTATCATTACTGTAACTGCACGATAAATACATAATGTATCATTACTGTAACTGTACGATAAGTACATAATGTATCATAACTGTAACTGTACGATAAGTACATAATGTATCATTACTGTAACTGTACGATAAGTACATAATGTATCATTACTGTAACTGTACGATAAGTACATAATGTATCATTACTGTAACTGTACGATAAGTACATAATGTATCATAACTGTAACTGTACGATAAGTACATAATGTACATTACTGTAACTATACGATAAGTACATAATGTATCATAACTGTAACAGTACGATAAGTACATAATGTATCATTACTGTAACTGTACGATAAGTACATAATGTAACATTACTGAAACTGTACGATAAGTACATAATGTATCATAACTGTAACTGTACGATAAGTACATAATGTATCATTACTGTAACTGTACGATAAGTACATAATGTATCATTACTGTAACTGTACGATAAGTACATAATGTATCATTACTGTAACTGTACGATAAGTACATAATGTATCATAACTGTAACAGTACGATATGTACATAATGTATCATTACTGTAACTGTACGATAAGTACATAATGTATCATAACTGTAACAGTACGATAAGTACATAATGTATCATAACTGTAACTGTACGATAAGTACATAATGTATCATTACTGTAACTGTACGATAAGTACATAATGTATCATTACTGTAACTGTACGATAAGTACATAATGTATCATTACTGTAACTGTACGATAAGTACATAATGTATCATTACTGTAACTGTACGATAAGTACATAATGTATCATTACTGTAACTGTACGATAAGTACATAATGTATCATTACTGTAACTGTACGATAAGTACATAATGTATCATTACTGTAACTGTACGATAAGTACATAATGTATCAGTACTGTAACTGTACGATAAGTACATAATGTATCATTACTGTAACTGTACGATAAGTACATAATGTATCATTACTGTAACTGTACGATAAGTACATCATGTATCTTTACTGTAACAGTACGATAAGTACATAATGTATCATTACTGTAACTGTACGATAAGTACATAATGTATCATTACTGTAACTGTACGATAAGTACATAATGTATCATTACTGTAACTACAGGATAAGTACATAATGTACCATTACTCTAACTATACGATAAGTACATAATGTATCATTACTGTAACTACAGGATAAGTACATTATGTATCATTAGTGTAACTGTACGATAAGTACATAATGTATCATTAATGTAACTGTACGATAAGTACATAATGTATCATTAATGTAACTGTACGATAAGTACATAATGTATCATTACTGTAACTGTAGTATAAGTACATAATGTATCATTACTGTAACTGTACGATAAGTACATAATGTACCATTACTGCAACTGTACGATAAGTACATAATGTATCATTACTGTAACTGTGTGATAAGTACATAATATACCATTACTGTAACCGTACTATAAGTACATAATATATCATTACTGTAACTGTACGATAAGTACATAATGTACCATTACTGTAACTGTACGATAAGTACATAATGTACCATTACTGTAACTGTACGTAAGTACATAATGTATCATTACTGTAACTGTGTGATAAGTACATAATATACCATTACTGTAACCGTACTATAAGTACATAATATATCATTACTGTAACTGTACGATAAGTACATAATGTACCATTACTGTAACTGTACGATAAGTACATAATGTACCATTACTGTAACTGTACGATAAGTAC
The DNA here is from genome assembly GCF_040414725.1 of Anabrus simplex. Taxonomy (NCBI): domain Eukaryota; kingdom Metazoa; phylum Arthropoda; class Insecta; order Orthoptera; family Tettigoniidae; genus Anabrus; species Anabrus simplex. The sequence continues at coordinate 5,038,005 of NC_090271.1, forward strand.
ATAATGTATCATTACTGTAACTGTACGATAAGTACATCATGTACCATTACTGTAACTGTACGATAAGTACATAATGTACCATTACTGTAACTGTACGATAAGTACATAATGTACCATTACTGTAACTGTACGATAAGTACATAATGTATCATTACTGTAACTGTACGATAAGTACATAATGTATCATTACTGTAACTGTACGATGAGTACATAATGTACCATTACTGTAACTGTACGATAAGTACATAATGTATCATTACTGTAACTGTATGATGTGTACATAATGTACCATTAATGTAACTGTACGACAAGTACATAATGTATCATTACTTTCACTGTACGATAAGTACATAATGTATCATTACTTTCACTGTACGATCAGTACATAATGTACCATTACTGTAACTGTACGATAAGTACATAATGTACCATTACTGTAACTGTACGATAAGTACATAATGTATCATTACTGTAACTGTACGATAAGTACATAATGTACCATAAGTGTAACTGTAGGATAAGTACATAATGTATCATTACTGTAACTGTACGATAAGTACATAATGTACCATAACTGTAACTGTACGATAAGTACATAATGTATCATTACTGTAACTGTACGATAAGTACATAATATATCATTACTTTAAATGTACGATAAGTACATAATGTATCATTACTGTAACTGTATGATGTGTACATAATGTACCATTACTGTAACTGTACGACAAGTACATAATGTATCATTACTATAAATGTACAATAAGTACATAATGTATCATTACTCTAACTGTACGATAAGTACATAATGTACCATTACTGTAAATGTACGATAAGTACATAATGTATCATTACTGTAACTGTACGATAAGTACATAATGTACCATAACTGTAACTGTACGATAAGTACATAATGTATCATAACTGTAACTGTACGATAAGTACATAATGTATCATTACTGTAACTGTACGATAAGTACATAATGTATCATTACTTTAAATGTACGATAAGTACATAATGTATCATTACTGTAACTGTACGATAAGTACATAATGTATCATTACTGTAACTGTACTTTAAGTACATAATGTTTCATTACTTTAAATGTACAATAAGTACATAATGTATCATTACTCTAACTGTACGATAAGTACATAATGTATCATTACTGTAACTGTACGATAAGTACATAATGTATCATTACTGTAACTGTACGATAAGAGCATAATGTATCATTACTGTAACTGTACGATAAGTACATAATGTACCATAACTGTAACTGTACGATAAGTACATAATGTATCATAACTGTAACTATACGATAAGTACATAATGTACCATTACTGTAACTGTACGATAGGTACATAATGTACCATTACTGTAACTGTACGATAAGTACATAATGTATCGCTACTGTAACTGTACGATAAGTACATAATGTATCATTACTGTAACAGTACGATAAGTACATAATGTATCATTACTGTAACTGTACGATAAGTACATAATGTACCATTACTGTAACTGTACGATAAGTACATAATGTACCATTACTGTAACTGTACGATAAGTACATAATGTATCATTACTGTAACTGGCCGATAAGTACATAATATGTCATTACTGTAACTGTACGATAAGTACATAATGTATCATTACTGTAACTGTACGATAAGTACATAATGTATCATTACTGTAACTGTACGATAAGTACATAATATATCATTACTGTAACTGTACGATAAGTGCATAATGTATCATTACTGTAACTGTAAGATAAGTACATAATGTATCATAACTGTAACTGTACGATAAGTACATAATGTATCATTACTGTAACTGTACGATAAGTACATAATGTATCATTAATGTAACTGTACGATAAGTACATAATGTATCATTACTGTAACTGTACGATAAGTACATAATGTATCAGTACTGTAACTGTACGATAAGTACATAATGTATCATTACTGTAACTGTACGATAAGTACATAATGTCCATTACTGTAACTGTACGATAAGTACATAATGTATCGTTACTGTAACTGTACGATAAGTACATAATGTATCATTACTGTAACTGTACGAAAAGTACATAATGTATCAGTACTGTAACTGTACGATAAGTACATAATGTCCATTACTGTAACTGTACGATAAGTACATAATGTATCATTACTGTAACTGTACGATAAGTACATAATGTATCATTACTGTAACTGTACGATAAGTACATAATGTATCATTACTGTAACTGTACGATAAGTACATAATGTATCATTACTGTAACAGTACGATAAGTACATAATGTATCTTTAATGTAACTGTACGATAAGTGCATAATGTATCATTAATGTAACTGTACGATAAGTACATAATGTATCATTACTGTAACTGTACGATAAGTACATAATGTACCATTACTGTAACTGTACGATAAGTACATAATGTACCATTACTGTAACTGTACGATAAGTACATAATGTACCATTACTGTAACTGTACGATAAGTACATAATGTATCATTACTGTAACTGTAACTGTACGATAAGTACATAATGTATCATTACTGTAACAGTACGATAAGTACATAATGTATCATTAATGTAACTGTACGATAAGTGCATAATGTATCATTAATGTAACTGTACGATAAGTACATAATGTATCATTACTGTAACTGTACGATAAGTACATAATGTACCTTTACTGTAACTGTACGATAAGTACATAATGTACCATTACTGTAACTGTACGATAAGTACATAATGTACCATTACTGTAACTGTACGATAAGTACATAATGTATCATTACTGTAACTGTACGATAAGTACATAATGTATCATTACTGTAACTGTACGATAAGTACATAATGTACCATTACTGTAACTGTACGATAAGTACATAATGTATCATTACTGTAACTGTACGATGTGTACATAATGTACCATTACTGTAACTGTACGACAAGTACGTAATGTATCATTACTTTCACTGTACGATAAGTACATAATGTATCATTACTGTAACTGTACGATAAGTACATAATGTACCATTACTGTATCTGTACGATAAGTACATAATGTATCATTACTGTAACTGTACGATAAGTACATAATGTACCATAAGTGTAACTGTAGGATAAGTACATAATGTATCATTACTGTAACTGTACGATAAGTACATAATGTACCATAACTGTAACTGTACGATAAGTACATAATGTATCATAACTGTAACTGTACGATAAGTACATAATGTATCATTACTGTAACTGTACGATAAGTACATAATGTATCATTACTTTAAATGTACGATAAGTACATAATGTATCATTACTGTAACTGTACGATAAGTACATAATGTATCATTACTGTAACTGTACGATAAGTACATAATGTATCATTACTTTAAATGTACAATAAGTACATAATGTATCATTACTCTACCTGTACGATAAGTACATAATGTATCATTACTGTAAATGTGCGATAAGTACATAATGTATCATTACTGTAACTGTACGATAAGTACATAATGTACCATAACTGTAACTGTACGATAAGTACATAATGTATCATAACTGTAACTGTACGATAAGTACATAATGTATCATTACTGTAACTGTACGATAAGTACATAATGTATCATTACTTTAAGTGTACGATAAGTACATAATGTATCATTACTGTAACTGTACGATAAGTACATAATGTATCATTACTGTAACTGTACGATAAGTACATAATGTATCATTACTTTAAATGTACAATAAGTACATAATGTATCATTACTCTAACTGTACGATAAGTACATAATGTATCTTTACTGTAACTGTACGATAAGTACATAATGTATCATTACTGTAACTATACGATAAGTACATAATGTATCATTACTGTAACTGTACGATAAGAGCATAATGTATCATTACTGTAACTGTACGATTAGTACATAATGTACCATAACTGTAACTGTACGATAAGTACATAATGTATCATAACTGTAACTGTACGATAAGTACATAATGTATCATTACTGTAACTGTACGATAAGTACATAATGTACCATAACTGTAACTGTACGATAAGTACATAATGTATCATTACTGTAACTGTACGATAAGTACATAATGTATCATTACTTGAAATGTACGATAAGTACATAATGTATCTTAACTGTAACTATACGATAAGTACATAATGTACCATTACTGTAACTGTACGATAAGTACATAATGTACCATTACTGTAACTGTACGATAAGTACATAATGTATCGCTACTGTAACTGTACGATAAGTACATAATGTATCATTACTGTAACAGTACGATAAGTACATAATGTATCATTACTGTAACTGTACGATAAGTACATAATGTACCATTACTGTAACTGTACGATAAGTACATAATGTACCATTACTGTAACTGTACGATAAGTACATAATGTATCATTACTGTAACTGGCCGATAAGTACATAATATATCATTACTGTAACTGTACGATAAGTACATAATGTATCATTACTGTAACTGTACGATAAGTACATAATGTACCATTACTGTAACTGTACGATAAGTACATAATGTATCATTACTGTAACTGTACGATAAGTACATAATGTATCATTACTGTAACTGTACGATAAGTACATAATGTATCATTACTTTAAATGTACAATAAGTACATAATGTATCATTACTCTAACTGTACGATAAGTACATAATGTATCATTACTGTAACTGTACGATAAGTACATAATGTATCATTACTGTAACTATACGATAAGTACATAATGTATCATTACTGTAACTGTACGATAAGAGCATAATGTATCATTACTGTAACTGTACGATAAGTACATAATGTACCATAACTGTAACTGTACAATAAGTACATAATGTATCATTACTCTAACTGTACGATAAGTACATAATGTATCATTACTGTAACTGTACGATAAGTACATAATGTATCATTACTGTAACTATACGATAAGTACATAATGTATCATTACTGTAACTGTACGATAAGAGCATAATGTATCATTACTGTAACTGTACGATAAGTGCATAATGTACAATAACTGTAACTGTACGATAAGTACATAATGTACCATTACTGTAACTGTACGATAAGTACATAATGTATCATTACTGTAACAGTACGATAAGTACATAATGTATCATTAATGTAACTGTACGATAAGTGCATAATGTATCATTAATGTAACTGTACGATAAGTACATAATGTATCATTACTGTAACTGTACGATAAGTACATAATGTACCATTACTGTAACTGTACGATAAGTACATAATGTACCATTACTGTAACTGTACGATAAGTACATAATGTACCATTACTGTAACTGTACGATAAGTACATAATGTATCATTACTGTAACTGTAACTGTACGATAAGTACATAATGTATCATTACTGTAACAGTACGATAAGTACATAATGTATCATTAATGTAACTGTACGATAAGTGCATAATGTATCATTAATGTAACTGTACGATAAGTACATAATGTATCATTACTGTAACTGTACGATAAGTACATAATGTACCTTTACTGTAACTGTACGATAAGTACATAATGTACCATTACTGTAACTGTACGATAAGTACATAATGTACCATTACTGTAACTGTACGATAAGTACATAATGTATCATTACTGTAACTGTACGATAAGTACATAATGTATCATTACTGTAACTGTACGATAAGTACATAATGTACCATTACTGTAACTGTACGATAAGTACATAATGTATCATTACTGTAACTGTACGATGTGTACATAATGTACCATTACTGTAACTGTACGACAAGTACATAATGTATCATTACTTTCACTGTACGATAAGTACATAATGTATCATTACTGTAACTGTACGATAAGTACATAATGTACCATTACTGTATCTGTACGATAAGTACATAATGTATCATTACTGTAACTGTACGATAAGTACATAATGTACCATAAGTGTAACTGTAGGATAAGTACATAATGTATCATTACTGTAACTGTACGATAAGTACATAATGTACCATAACTGTAACTGTACGATAAGTACATAATGTATCATAACTGTAACTGTACGATAAGTACATAATGTATCATTACTGTAACTGTACGATAAGTACATAATGTATCATTACTTTAAATGTACGATAAGTACATAATGTATCATTACTGTAACTGTACGATAAGTACATAATGTATCATTACTGTAACTGTACGATAAGTACATAATGTATCATTACTTTAAATGTACAATAAGTACATAATGTATCATTACTCTACCTGTACGATAAGTACATAATGTATCATTACTGCAAATGTGCGATAAGTACATAATGTATCATTACTGTAACTGTACGATAAGTACATAATGTACCATAACTGTAACTGTACGATAAGTACATAATGTATCATAACTGTAACTGTACGATAAGTACATAATGTATCATTACTGTAACTGTACGATAAGTACATAATGTATCATTACTTTAAGTGTACGATAAGTACATAATGTATCATTACTGTAACTGTACGATAAGTACATAATGTATCATTACTGTAACTGTACGATAAGTACATAATGTATCATTACTTTAAATGTACAATAAGTACATAATGTATCATTACTCTAACTGTACGATAAGTACATAATGTATCTTTACTGTAACTGTACGATAAGTACATAATGTATCATTACTGTAACTATACGATAAGTACATAATGTATCATTACTGTAACTGTACGATAAGAGCATAATGTATCATTACTGTAACTGTACGATTAGTACATAATGTACCATAACTGTAACTGTACGATAAGTACATAATGTATCATAACTGTAACTGTACGATAAGTACATAATGTATCATTACTGTAACTGTACGATAAGTACATAATGTACCATAACTGTAACTGTACGATAAGTACATAATGTATCATTACTGTAACTGTACGATAAGTACATAATGTATCATTACTTGAAATGTACGATAAGTACATAATGTATCATAACTGTAACTATACGATAAGTACATAATGTACCATTACTGTAACTGTACGATAAGTACATAATGTACCATTACTGTAACTGTACGATAAGTACATAATGTATCGCTACTGTAACTGTACGATAAGTACATAATGTATCATTACTGTAACAGTACGATAAGTACATAATGTATCATTACTGTAACTGTACGATAAGTACATAATGTACCATTACTGTAACTGTACGATAAGTACATAATGTACCATTACTGTAACTGTACGATAAGTACATAATGTATCATTACTGTAACTGGCCGATAAGTACATAATATATCATTACTGTAACTGTACGATAAGTACATAATGTATCATTACTGTAACTGTACGATAAGTACATAATGTACCATTACTGTAACTGTACGATAAGTACATAATGTATCATTACTGTAACTGTACGATAAGTACATAATGTATCATTACTGTAACTGTACGATAAGTACATAATGTATCATTACTTTAAATGTACAATAAGTACATAATGTATCATTACTCTAACTGTACGATAAGTACATAATGTATCATTACTGTAACTGTACGATAAGTACATAATGTATCATTACTGTAACTATACGATAAGTACATAATGTATCATTACTGTAACTGTACGATAAGAGCATAATGTATCATTACTGTAACTGTACGATAAGTACATAATGTACCATAACTGTAACTGTACGATAAGTACATAATGTATCATTACTGTAACTGTACGATAAGTACATAATGTATCATTACTTTAAATGTACGATAAGTACATAATGTATCATAACTGTAACTATACGATAAGTACATAATGTACCATTACTGTAACTGTACGATAAGTACATAATGTACCATTACTGTAACTGTACGATAAGTACATAATGTATCGCTACTCTAACTGTACGATAAGTACATAATGTATCATTACTGTAACAGTACGATAAGTACATAATGTATCATTACTGTAACTGTACGATAAGTACATAATGTACCATTACTGTAACTGTACGATAAGTACATAATGTACCATTACTGTAACTGTACGATAAGTACATAACGTATCATTACTGTAACTGGCCGATAAGTACATAATATATCATTACTGTAACTGTACGATAAGTACATAATGTATCATTACTGTAACTGTACGATAAGTACATAATGTATCATTACTGTAACTGTACGATAAGTACATAATGTATCATTACTGTAACTGTACGATAAGTGCATAATGTAACATTACTGTAACTGTACGATAAGTACATAATGTATCATAACTGTAACTGTACGATAAGTACATAATGTATCATTACAGTAACTGTACGATAAGTACATAATGTATCATTAATGTAACTGTACGATAAGTACATAATGTATCATTACTGTAACTGTACGATAAGTACATAATGTATCAGTACTGTAACTGTACGATAAGTACATAATGTATCATTACTGTGACTGTACGATAAGTACATAATGTCCATTACTGTAACTGTACGATAAGTACATAATGTATCGTTACTGTAACTGTACGATAAGTACATAATGTATCATTACTGTAACTGTACGAAAAGTACATAATGTATCAGTACTGTAACTGTACGATAAGTACATAATGTCCATTACTGTAACTGTACGATAAGTACATAATGTATCATTACTGTAACTGTACGATAAGTACATAATGTATCATTACTGTAACTGTACGATAAGTACATAATGTATCATTACTGTAACTGTACGATAAGTACATAATGTATCATTACTGTAACTGTACGATAAGTACATAATGTATCATTACTGTAACAGTACGATAAGTACATAATGTATCATTAATGTAACTGTACGATAAGTGCATAATGTATCATTAATGTAACTTTACGATAAGTACATAATGTATCATTACTGTAACTGTACGATAAGTACATAATGTATCATTACTGTAACTGTACGATGTGTACATAATGTACCATTACTGTAACTGTACGGCAAGTACATAATGTATCATTACTTTCACTGTACGATAAGTACATAATGTATCATTACTGTAACTGTACGATAAGTACATAATGTACCATTACTGTAACTGTACGATAAGTACATAATGTATCATTACTGTAACTGTACGATAAGTACATAATGTACCATAAGTGTAACTGTAGGATAAGTACATAATGTACCATAACTGTAACTGTACGATAAGTACATAATGTATCATTACTGTAACTGTACGATAAGTACATAATGTACCATTACTGTAACTGTACGATAAGTACATAATGTATCATTACTGTAACTGTACGATAAGTACATAATGTACCATAACTGTAACTGTACGATAAGTACATAATGTATCATTACTCTAACTGTACGATAAGTACATAATGTATCATTAATGTAACTGTACGATAAGTACATAATGTATCATTACTGTAACTGTACGATAAGTACATAATGTACCATTACTGTAACTGTACGATAAGTACATAATGTACCATTACTGTAACTGTACGATAAGTACATAATGTATCAGTACTGTAACTGTACGATAAGTACATAATGTACCATTACTGTAACTGTACGATAAGTACATAATGTATCATTACTGTAACTGTACGATATGTACATAATGTACCATTACTGTAACTGTACGATAAGTACATAATGTATCATTACTGTAACTGTACGATAAGTACATAATGTACCATTACTGTAACTGTACGATAAGTACATAATGTATCATTACTGTAACTGTACGATAAGTACATAATGTACCATAACTGTAACTGTACGATAAGTACATAATGTATCATTACTGTAACTGTACGATAAGTACATAATGTACCATTACTGTAACTGTACGATAAGTACATAATGTATCATTACTGTAACTGTACGATAAGTACATAATGTATCATTACTGTAACTGTACGATAAGTACATAATGTATCATTACTGTAACTGTACGATAAGTACATAATGTATCATTACTGTAACTGTACGATAAGTACATAATGTATCATTACTGTAACTGTACGATAAGTACATAATATATCATTACTGTAACTGTACGATAAGTACATAATGTATCATTACTGTAACTGTACGATAAGTACATAATGTACCATTACTGTAACTGTACGATAAGTACATAATGTATCATTACTGTAACTGTACGATAAGTACATAATGTATCATTACTGTAACTGTACGATAAGTACATAATGTATCATTACTGTAACTGTACGATAAGTACATAATGTATCATTACTGTAACTGTACGATAAGTACATAATGTATCATTACTGTAACTGTACGATAAGTACATAATGTATCATTACTGTAACTGTACGATAAGTACATAATGTATCATTACTGTAACTGTACGATAAGTACATAATGGATCATTACTGTAACTGTACATATGCGAGTGAGAAACACCAAGGACGAGAGCACTACGGAGTCTTCTCAAAGCGAATATTGGAACTCCCCGCTATTCATTCATTTAAGGCATGATCGGCATTTATTATTATTATTATTATTATTATTATTATTATTATTATTATTATTATTATTATTATTATTATTATTATTATTATTATTATTATTTGTCACTTCAGAGATGAAACTCTATAACATGAATTCCTAATATATTGTTTTAACAGGTGGTAGAGATTTGTCACAATTCACTGCTGAGATATGAAAGAGGTCACCAAGTGCAGAAACGTCAGATCAACGTGAAGAAATAAATGTGTACTTGGATTCAAGCCACTAAGTTAATAAACTCGAGCTTGCATTGGCCTTCATCCGGACACGTGGAGTACTTTAATGCAATGAACGTACGTTCATTAAACGACAGAGCGGTGGGGTTAATGCGCCCTCTTGAACAGAGCAGGAGTTGTATGTTCTGGAAGCACCTGATGCAGGGCAATACTTAACTCTATTTACTACAGTATCTTGGGAATTGTAAGCGACAGTGCCTCACTTCGCTGAGTGCCTTCCGCGTGTTGGGCATATCGGCTAAATTTGGTAGGATGCATATTCAGGAAAGAACAAAGAAAACTTAATGCAGCGGTGGCTAAGGTTAAAGCTATGTTCCTGAGTACAAAACAGGAAAAACACCTGTATGTTCGATTTCTCAACGAAAAGTATCCATCTAAGAATCCTGAACTTCTTTCCTGTACCAGTGCTGACAAGATGGAAGAATACTTGGTTCGAGGCCGTTTTCTATGTTGAGAAGTATCTTTCTAATATAATTGAGTGAAGATCTGGACTCTATCAGCAATGCTGGTATCGACTTCATGAAATCACTGACGAATGATGTATGTTGTATGTTCAGTCTTCAGCCCCTAGGGCTGGTTGGATCTTCAACAGCTCCGCCATCAGCTGTCATAGATGGCCTAGGCATCACTGAAGAGGCGTACTAAGGAAGTGAGGTAGTTTCCCGTTGCTTTCCTCACCGAGCCACAAGTTGCTATTACATATCAGTCTGCCAAGCCCACTGAAATACATGCACGAACCGACCGTATGAGCAACATTTTCACACCATTCATAGCAGGGACTGGCTGCAGAAGGAATACCATTACTAGCATCGCTCATACCTCAGTCACTTTCGTAATGTCAAAGCTAAGTATAAGACAGGGACAGATCAATGCTGTAGCCTACACAAGAAGACACTGCAAAGGCATCTGACGAATGATGAAGTAAGTATAACTTCAGAAGAGGTAACACATTACTGAACTAGGAGGATATTCATATCCAACAAGTTCTACATTTTACGGAGAAGTCGGGAAGATATTTCAAAATGTCAAAGTAACAAAAGAAGGGAATTTTTAGAGTGAAACAGAAGAGAAGCTAAATTGGATCAGAAGCGCAAATGTTCAAGGAGGTGTTACATCAGCTGTGAAAAAGGCTGTAGCGCTTGCAGTTACTCTAGTGATATTTGAAGACCCTGTATTCATCATTAACAGAAATGTCGATTCAGCACTCGTGACGAAAATGAAGTCTATTCCGTTCTTTAAAAGTGATTACAAACGGGTACAGGCACTGCCTTCTTAATGTCCAGGCCGTACTGTACCTCTGATGACGTCACGCCTGAAGGCGATACGCATACGCTCCGCTTGAATAACACACTCGTTTAAATTACTTAAAGAACTGTTAACACCTTATAAAACCAAAACCTATCCTCAAATATTTGTTAATTCTGGCATACAATGCATATCCTTCTCGGTAACGTCCAATTTCTCGCGTATATACGTTCGTTTGCGTGAGTACAGCCTAACACTTTGAGACACATTCTTGCGATTTTATCCATTTTCCGGTCATCTGGAACATTCACACCACACACACTGACAGAAAACATGCAGCCAATTACCATTACTATTTATTACAAATATAAATTATTTCTGTACCTCACTGTTTCCACTCCTGAACACTGCAGCTTTCCTGGGCCTCTTACAGGAAGTTACACCAGTATGGAGTAGGTCTGCTCTCTTTGAAGCACTTTGTTTAATACACAAGTCGGTGTGAATTTATTTAAAAATATATTCACCCAAATATATATACACTGTCAGGCCAGGTCTTCCAATTTCTTCCCGCAGTCACAAATGACTACTGCCAACTGCATTGACTCCAAAGCCAAGGATTTTGTGACACACTTAGGATCGTCTGAATTTAGAAATACCACCTTATATATGTATCTGCGCACTTTTTAGTGATAGATTTACACCTTAGTGCTGAAGTGGTCGACTTCGGTTATCTTCGAGATTCGTATTGGCAACCTTTGAAACACAAACTAAGAATCGCTCATCATCGCTGTGCGACATCTGGCGTACACTTTACGTACTCGTACTGTTGTTGTTTACACAGCAAAGCCAAACTATTGAATTCATACTAGGAACACGTTTCGCAACGGAAAATGTTATATAGTATTATATATTGTGTGTGTGACACAGTTGTTTGCTTAAAATAATAAAGGTTTATAAAAGTCATATCGATCGATCATATTATCGATTCAATTCAGATTTCATTTCCATTCAGTTGGCAGTATTGACGGAACCCTTCTTACTTCTCCAACGAGTACCAAAATATATCACTAAAAAGTGCGCAGATAATATGTATCTGACACTTTCTTTTTCTTCTTTTTCTACCGCTTATCCCACACCTGTGGGGTCGCACATGTGGATTTGGCCCTGTTTTACGCCCGGATGCCCTTCCTGACACCAACCCTATATGAAGGCATGTAATCACCATTGCGTGTTTCTGTGGTGGTTGGTAGTGTGTTGTGTGAATATGAAGAGGAAAGTGTTGGGACAAACACAAACACCCAGTCCCCGGGCTACAAGAATTAATCAGAGACGATTAAAATCCGCGACCCGACCGGGAATCGAACCCGGGACCCTCTGAACCGAAGGCCAGTTCGCTGACCGTTCAGCCAACGAGTCGGACTATATATGTATCTGACACTAACACACAAAATACTTTGCACACCTCAATTCCAAGTCCTATTGACATGTCTGATGGATACTTTAGGCCCCTCGATTTAGGAAATTCAGATATCTTACTTCTGGAGGTAATTCATAAATAAGATCTGAATCTGTCAGAAGATAAGATTTACATACATCACACTGCTGTTTGATACTCATACATTTTTTATTTTTTTTGCTATTTGCTTTTCGTCACACCGACACAGATAGGTCTTACGGCGACGATGGGACAGGAAAGGTCTAGGAATGGCAAGGAAGCGGCCGTGGCCTTAATTAAGGTACAGCCCCAGCATTTTCCTGGCGTGAAAATAAGAAACCACGGAAAAGCATCTTCAGGGCTGCCGACAGTGGGGTTCGAACCCACTGTCTCCGAATACTGGATATGGCCGCAGTTTAGCGACTGCAGCTATCGAACTCGGTGATACTCATAAATAAGACTTGCATTTTCGAATACACCGAATTTAGATAAGTCGTAGGTCTGATTACATAAAAATATAGGGCCTACCTAATGTTACCCTTGTTTATGACATAATAAAAAGAATAACTCACCATCTGGACGAGACACTTATTTCTCTCCGGATGTGATTTTCAGGAAAGTGCTTGATACACACAACTGTGTTGTGATTAACTATTAAATTCTCGCGGGAATAGCCTTCTTCCATAACTTAACTCGTTCTTTATCAGAAGGAAACACTAATACCGGAGTGTACTCTCCTTGTTTATAATTGGCTTTGCAGCCAGGCACACAGCAACTCTTAGGCATGGTGATTTCCCTCACTGATCATCTTAATTCAAGCATATACAATTCGTGGTTTATAATAAAACACAGAATGCACTAACTCAATTAATTTTACACTATAAATATAACTTTACACAAATAAACTACAAAATTAAAACACTGAAGAACGATCTTCTTAACCTATAGCTTCACATAAATACACGCTCACACTAAGTTTTCTTCACTAATTAACGACTTTCCACTTAATAATGCAGTCGATGACGACTCATTCTCACATATATCTGAGTGAACATGCGGTCATCGTTAAAAATTTCAATAAAACTGCGAAAATCTATGTTTAACTCTACTAACTCATGTGCTAAATTTCCCCCCTAACGATCAGCTGATTGCTTTCCCGCGCTCGTTACAGTACGGCCTGGACATCACGAAGGCAGTGGTACAGGGAACTTCAAATAATGTTGCGAAACAGAACAAGTTCTAATAAGTAGCAGAGCTCACCAATCACTGTGATGAACGACTTGCATTTTAACAGGAAAGTGACGTGTTACGTGTGTCTTTAAATAAAACTCCATATTGTTCTTACCTTTAACCCTCTACTGCATACAAATAACTTTCCAGACAGAGGTATATTCCACATCACGTACGAGTGTTAAGCTATTAGGCCCAGTTAAGAATTGCTGGTATATATAAATCACTGAGCGTATGTTGAACATTAAAGCTTGGAATTTTCTTCACCAAACGGAAACGAAAAATAATTCATGCAGTAGAGGGTTAAAATATGATAATAACATTCTTAAAAATAATGCTAAATTCTAAAACTATAACGCGAAATTCTTCAAGAAAGCCGATTTCCACCAAAAAAATTAAACAAAAAACGCAGGTCCCTGGTAATAAATCATACGAACACGAAATATGAAATATCTTTCACATACAAAGTACGTACACGCTACTGTTTACTGTAGAAATGGTTTCTAAAAAGTAATATTTGTGGTATTCAGTAGCTTAGATCCCTTATGCTTCCTAAAGAAGAAGAAGAAGAAGCAACGGACGTTCCGTGCCCTAAGGCTGGGTATTCGAGCAGAACCCAACTCATGCTGAAGAACAGGATGTATGTATGTGCGTTTGTTCTACATCTCCTCCTAAAACACAGGAGATATT
Source organism: Anabrus simplex (assembly GCF_040414725.1). NCBI lineage: Eukaryota > Metazoa > Arthropoda > Insecta > Orthoptera > Tettigoniidae > Anabrus > Anabrus simplex. Next base: position 5,053,464 of record NC_090271.1, read on the forward strand.
TCAACAAAACTTCGCACATACGTTGCTTACTACCCCTAGGACACGTAGGGTTGGGGATGGAGAGATCAGACAAACTTGAGAGAGGGGTGAAAAAGAAGATGTGGTGTAGAACTAATCAGAGGGAACGTGTCGTAAAGAACAAGAGTTAACCAAGAGAGGTCGGCACAACTAACTGGCTGCGTGTGGGCATACCGACCCCACCAAAATGACGAGACTGTGACATGTACAATATTAGTGTGCAAACCGTAGTTTTCGGGGTTGCCGACATGAATTCTGGCATTCCTTCAGCTTTATCGGTGAGAAGTGGAAGCGAACTGACAGAGATTAGTTTTCGCAGTTCCTAGCTTCAGTGTCGTAAGCCTAATCACTTGATTTCATTCTATATTTGAAAGGATCACAGACAATCTCTGGTACCAGAAGTGTTCGTAAAATATCAATAAAGACTAACAGGTACCGTAATGAAAAGTACTCGGGCAGCGTCGTGTTTATGTGAAGCCAGAAACTAGGTAAAGGAAGATAGCTAGTATTTCATGTAGAATACTTATGTAATAATAATAATAATAATAATAATAATAACAATATTTCTTGTATATTATTTTAGAACAGGCTGAACTTATACGATAACTATCGAAGTTAATCCTTAAAATCGTAAGAAGCCTCGACACTCCCTGGACAATATTTCCTATTTCTTGAGGAAGCAAAACGTTCAGCGTTCACTATCACCTACGTGAGAAAGCGATCTGCTTTGAGATAAACCTTGATCTTGTTAATAATCTAGAAGCTGAGAAAGGGGCTAACACTAATGTGGTGTGAGGGAATACAGTGACCACTCATATCAGGAACGAGAATTCCCCTAAATTTGAGTCCATTCCAAATAGAAGAGATTATAATGACATTTAGCTGTGGACACGGACAACTAGAATCAGTTTTCTGATATTCTAAAAGAAAAAGATCATTTAAGGTTAAAACAGTTCTGTGGCGGTTGAGGAACTTACAATACAGCGCAAAAAAATATATGCAATCAAAAGAATAGAAAATAAAGGAGATCACATGATTTAGAAGAAAAACGAATATACAAGAGAAAAATTATCCTGTACTTGAACTGATAATTGAAATGAGATTTCTTCAGGAAGACATATACTAGAGATTCAGTAGGCAGTAGCAAGTGAAGGAAGGGAAGGGAGAAAGCATTTCGACCAACGAACATGGCACGAAAAGTACTAGTAAAAGCTACGTTTATACTCAGAATTCAATAAATGTTGAGTTACAAGCTTGCCTGATGCATACGCCATACAAAGTAGAAAGCCGTAATATATAAACCAGTATATGAAGCCGAACACACACCTAACACCTTCCTTGTAGTAGGAGATGAAAACAACAAAGGGAGAAATTTAAATGGAACAAGATGACATTATTATTATTATTATTATTATTATTATTATTATTATTATTATTATTATTATTATTATTATTATTATTATTATTGCTTTCCTTAGTGGTTTAAAAGGAACCGGCTGTGGCCTTCATTAAGGCCCAGTCCTAGTAGGAGCTAAGTATAGAGTGCTATTTGTGACTTACCGATGGTCGTGACGACAGTCAGGCAGTAGACCACGGCGTTGAGAAAGCTCCAAGCACGCTGCCCACTGTATGTCTGTACGCCCGCCTCGTGTGCTTCGTGCAGCTGATTCTCCAGCTCCATGAGTCTCCTCCGAGCGAGACTCTTCCACTCTTCCTCCCGCAGGTTGTGACTGCTGAGCCACAGGTCGTCCACAAAGTTACGCTTCACTCTCTTGACTCCACACTTATAGAAGGTCTCGAAGGCCCCCTCCGTGAACCTGAAGATGAAGCCCCCCAGTCCACAGTAGATGACGACTATGAGCAGCGCCGCCACGCAGCGGTTACGCTGTGATATCAGCTTGGCGTACTGCGAGTGGTTGTCCCGCTTGAACTTGTGCCACAGCTGCCATATCTCCCGCAGAAAAGGTCTCCACACTGCCTCTTTCACCTCCTTCTTGGCGTCCTCTTTCACCTCCTTCTTGGAGTCCTCTTTCACCTCCTTCTTGCCGTCCTCTTTCAGCTCCTCCTTGGCGTCCTCTTTCACGTCATTCTTGGCGTCCTCTTTCACCTCCTTCTTGCCGTCCTCTTTCAGCTCCTCCTTGGCGTCCTCTTTCACGTCATTCTTGGCGTCCTCTTTCACCTCCTTCTCGGCGTCCTCTTTCACCTCCTTCTTCTTGACATCATTCGTTACTTCCTTCTTGGCGTCCTCTTTCACCTCCTTCTTCTTGACATCATTCGTTACTTCCTCCTTGTTCGCTTCTTGGAGATGGACGCGCTGCACCCTGAACTCCCTCTTACTCTGCGTTATGATCGTGTGACTGCCATCGCCCGCTACGGCCTCATCTAGTGGGACTCGATCGTCTCCCGGGGACGACAAACTTCTCTTCGCAGACTTGTCCCGCGTTCGCTTCTTAGGTTTGACAGGAGGTTCCTCGTCGTCTAGAGGTAAGTCTTTAGGAGGGTCGGGTGTGGGCGCTCGCCGTCTCGCGCCCGAGGACGGGCTTCGTCTCTTGACGGAGGCCCCTCTACGGCGCCTGGTTACCGGGTCGTTCGCTTCTGCCATCGAGCTTGGCACAGACTCCACTGCTTACATCAGTCTCTTGTCGCAAAGCAATCTGCGGCCGCTAGTTGCTGGCGTTGCCAACAGATGGGCTTGCGCTACAGTACTGCAGTAGGATCGATACAGCTCGCCTCGCTGCCTGCAAACTAACATCACCTCCCTCCAGCGGCATCTCATGTTCACTACGGGGCGGCAGGTGCTAACCACTAGATTGTGTGCCAAAAAACCTGGATTTAATTCGAAAGTTTTCCGCAGTATTCACGTCCGTCGGATGGAGATCTTAAGCCTTCGAGTAGGCTACGTGCCGACACTGGGTTTCACTCTCTCCGTGGCATCCAGAGGCTAAATAAATAAACGGCAGGTTATCGCTCGTTATGAGAGGAGGTGCTGCGATCATGGTATTTCACTATTGTAACAGCCGCATTATTAAATGTGTAAGCGCGCGCGTGGCAACTGCCTTTCATATTTTAATTTTTTAAATTTTTCAAAGATAGACATTAAACACAATCAATGCACTTTGACTCTTCATGGACCCGTTTTCAAGGAATAACTTAAACCTCAGTGGTACGTGTAAGTTAGAGGGATGACAAGTACAAGGAGCAGAATAGATATATTTATATATACTAACCAAATATGGTAATAGGAGTTGAGCCATGGCTGAGAAATGATATAATGAATGCAGATATTTTCTCATGGAACTGGAGTGTGTATCGTGAAGATAGGATAGGAATGGAGGGAGGGGGGTATTCATTCTGGTGAAAGAAGAAGAATTTGTAAGCTACAAAAAAGTTAAAGATGATAAACATGAAATTCTAGGTGTCAGACTTGATGTCTTCGGAGTGTACAGACCCGGAAACGGTACCACTGACGCTGATTCAAAATTATTTGATAAGATAATCAGCCGATATGGAAGGAATGTTATTGTGGCGGGTGATCTCAATTTACCAAATGTCAGTTGGGAAGATAATGCGAACGACAGGAAGCATGATCAACAAATGGCAAATGACTTATTATGGGAAGGGCATCTGATTCAGAAAGTGATCGAACCAACAACAGGGAAGAATATTCTGGACGTGGTGCTCGTAAAACTAGATGAGCTCTATAGAGAAACCAAAGTAACAGATGATATTAGTGATCGCGAAGCTGTTATTGTCATAGTTAAAAAACAATGTGATAGAACGGAAGGTCTTAAAAGTAGGACTATTAGGTAGTACCATACGGTTGATAAAACACGCATGAGGGAGTTTTTAAAACGTAACTATGATCTGTGCAAAACGGTAAATACATATGTAAACAGACTATGGTATGGGTTTAAAACTATTGTTGAGTAATGTGGAAACAGCTTTATGCATCTAACGGTGGTAAGGAATGGTAAAAGTCCGCCATATGATAACAGAGAACTAAAGAGACTAAGAAGGAGGTGCAGGTTGGAAACAAGTAGAGTTAGAAATGGCTGTGGGAGTAAGGAGAAATTCAAGGAACTATATAGGAAATTGAATCTAGCAAAGAACTCAGCTAAGGATACCATGATGGCAAGCATAAATGGCAATCATATACATTTTAGTGAAAAATGGAAGGGTATGTATAGGTACTTTAAGGCAGAAACAGGTTCCAAGAAGGACATTCCAGGAATCATTAATGAACATGGGGAGTGTGTATGCGAGGATCTTCAAAAGGCAGAAGTATTCAGTCAGCAGTATGTAAAGATTGTTGGTTACAACGGTAGTGTCCAGAGATAGGAGGTGACTAATGTTAAAGAAGCATTAAAATTTACCTATGATATCAACGTATTTACAATAAGATACAAAAGTTGAAAACTAGAAAAGCGGCTGGAATCGATAAGATTTCTGGGGATATACTAAAGAGAATGGGTTGGGATATAGTATCATATCTGAAGTACTTCTTTGATTATTGTTTGCATGAAGGAGCAATACCAAATGAATGGAGAGTTGCTATAGTAGTCCCTGTGTATAAAGGAAAGGGTGATAGACATAAAGCTGAAAATTACTGGCCAATCAGTTAGATATGCATTGCATGTAAGTTTTGGGAAAGCATTCTTTCTGATTATATTAGACAAGTTTGTGAAATTAATAAATGGTTCGATAGAAGGCAGTTCGGGTTTAGGAAAGGTTATTTCACTGAATCCCACTCAGATTGTATGATTCCAGCAAGGTATAGCAGGTATCTTAGATTCAGGAGCTCAAATGGACTGTATCGCAACTGAACTGTATATATGGGGTATATCATGGAAGAATACTGGCAAAAATGAGAGCTGTTGGACTAAACAAGAGGGTGACTGAACGGGTGGATATATTTCTAGAAAACAGAACTCAGAGAGTTAGAGTAGGCGAATCTTTGTCTGACCCTGTAATAATTAACAGAGGAATTGCTCAAGGAAGTATTATTGGACCTTTTGGTTTTCTTACATATATCAATGATATGAGTAAAGAAGTGGAATAAGAGGTAAGGGGATGATGTTATTCTGCACATAGTAATAAATAAGTTACAAGATTGTGAGTAACTGAAATGACCTCGATAATGTTGTGAGATGGGCAGTAGGAAATGGCATGTGAGCTTGTGAGTTTCACAAATAGGGAAAGTCCTCTAAGTTTTAATGAATACGTTGATAGGGTGAATGTTCCTTATGAGGATCAGTGTAAGTACACAGGTGTTAATAGTATAAGGAAAGATCTTCATTGGGGTAATTACATAAATATGATTGCAAATAAAGGGAACATATCTCTGCAGATGATTATGAGGATATTTAGTGGTTGTAGTAAGGATGTAAAGGAGAGGGCATAAAAGTCTCAGGTAGGACCCCAACTAGAGTATGGTTCCAGTGTATGGGACCCTCACCAGGATTGCTTGATGCAAGAACTGGAAAAAATCCAAAGAAAAGCAGCTGGATTTGTTCCGGGTAATTTCCGACAAAAGAGTAGAGTTACAAATATGTTGCAAAGTTTGGGCTGGGAAGACTTCGGAGAAAGAAGACGAGCTGCTCGACTAAGTGGTATGTTCCGAGCTGTCAGTGGAGAGATGGCGTGGATTAGTAGACGAATAAATTTGAGTGGTGTCTTTAAAAATAGGAAAGATATGAAGATAAAGTTGGAATTCAAGTGGACAAATTGGGGCAAGGAATGGGAGTTATGGATTGGAATAACTTACCAAGGGGATGTTCAATGAACTTTCAATTTCTTTGCGAACATTTAAGGAAAGGCTAGGGAAACAACAGATAGGGAATCTGCCATCTGGGCGACTGCCCTAGATGCAGATCAGTAGTGATTGATTTATAAGTTGTGAAAATAAACGGAGGTACGATGGAGGTAGCCTAGTGCAACCAAAAGGAGTGGGGTAGCATTCAGGATGTATTTAAATCAAATGGCTGTGGAGCTATCGATGGAAAGTATTGCGTAATAAATCGTCCATATCACAGTGGGTCTGAATTCTATAATAAAAGGCACTGTTCGTGTTGGTAGATGGCGATTACCGTTTTGTGTTCGTTGATGGAAAATAACTGTTATAGTTGGTTCCCCGTTAGAAACGCTCGAGTGCATATCTGGTAGCCGTGGCGATAATTTACTGAAATAAATGTATTATTATAAAAAGCTACCAGATTTGATGATCTTTGTCGAACATTCCTCAGAAAAGCGTCTGCTCACTTAAACCATATTAGTTTGGGATGATCTATGTCACTTGAGTAATTCTTGGCGATAAACATTCTTTATTATCTTTCGCCAATGCAGGCATTAATTTAATCATGGCAAAGTTCCGTGTATTTTTATGGCTCATAGATATCCAGAAATCGCAATTCAACTTCGTTAACATCTTGGTTGTTTGTTCAGCGTGTCCCTAGCCCGGTCACGCAGATAATAGCCGAAAGCTATCAAGTAACACAGTGTTAAGTGTTAAGGAGGAAGAAGCTTATAATTACTGACAGCAAAGTGCGTCGAAGTATTTCTACAGATTTCCGAAGAATAAAGAAATCTGAGTATGTTAGTGTAGATGGTATTTCTTGTTGGCACATAAATACTTTGCGGTCCTCAATAAAGTCTTTGTAAATATAACAATTGATTCTTATGCACCTCAACAGAAAAAGGAAAAAGTCAAATTGCAGAACATAGGTGTGCATGTAGATCCACACATGTCACTCTCTAATGACTGACAGGTATGTATGGCTATATACATGTTGGGTATTCAGCCCAAAGGCTGGTTTGATCCTCTGCAGCTCCGTCAACAGCTGTCATAAATAGCCTAGGCGTCACTGAAGAGGTGTACTAGGGAAATGAGGAGTGAGGTAGTTTCCAGTTGCTTTCCTCACCGAGCCAGCCGTTGCTATTACATATCGGTCTGCCAAGCCCACTGAAATGCATGCACCAACCAACGCTATGAGCGATATTTTCACACCATTCATAACAGAGACTGGCTGCATAAGTCACTTTCATATTGTCAAAGCCAAGGATGAGACTGGGGCCCATACCAGAAGACAGTACATCTCGCCAGCAAAGGCATACATTATCATTATAAACCGTTATGCTTTCAGCGTTCAGTCTGCAAGCCTCTGTGAATTTACTAAACGTCGCCACAATCCTCGATTTGCAACTAGTGCTGCGGCCTTATTTAGTTCTATACCTCTTATCTTTAAATCGTTAGAAACTGAGTCCAACCATCGTCTTCTTGGTCTCCCTCTACTCCTCTTACCCTCCATAACAGAGTCCATTATTCTCCTAGGTAATCTATCCTCCTCCATTCGTCTCACATGACCCGCACCCACGAACCTGGTTAATCAAACAATCAATCAATACTGCTCTGCATTTAGGGCAGTCGCCCAGGTGGCAGATTCCCTATCTGTTGTTTTCCTAGCATTTTCTTAAATGATTGCAAAGAAATTGGAAATTTATTGAACATCTCCCTTGGTAAGTTATTCCAATCCCTAACTCCCTTCCCTACAAACGAATATTTGCCCCAATTTGTCCTCTTGAATTCTAACGTTATCTTCATATTGTGATCTTTCCTACTTTTAAAGACCCCACCCAAACTTATTCGTCTATTGATGTCCTCCCACGCCATCTCTACAGTTATTTAACTTATTTATTCGTATCAAAGCATTAATACAATAAATACATATATACTCTTACTGAATTATATACATCATATACAAAGTCACACTTATCAAAAAACAAAGGTCTACACTACTTTTGCCCAGAAATTGGCGACATCCAGTGCATTTTCTGTTGCCTGAAGGGCACCTACTACACGTGGTCTACACTCACACACCCCACTTTACATCTTGTCACGCCTGTTCAGTGATCTCCACGTGACCAGGTGGTAATTCTTCACTTGGTGTCAACCATTCTTCGGAGCGAGTGCAGCTTGCCCGCCACATATCAATTCGGGATTGCTGAGGTGTCCCGTTAAGAGCCTCTGTTGTTCTGAAGAAACTTTTCCTTGATTTGAGTCTTGGACTAACTGGCCTGTATCCTGCTCGAGCTAAGGTAGTTGGAATTAAATTTCCATTACTGAACTGAACGTCAGCATTCCAGATGCACTAAACTAAAGATCTCTACACTGACAGCTCGGAACATACCACTTAGTCGAGTAGCTCGTCTCCTTTCTCCCAAGTCTTCCCACCTCAAACTTTGCAACATTTTTGTAACACTACTCTTTTGTCGGAAATCGCCCAGAACAAATCGAGCTGTTTTTCTTTGGATTTTTTCCAGTTCCTCAATCAAGTAATCTTGGTGAGGGCCCCGTACACTAGTTGGAGTCTCACCAGAGACAAATATGCCCTCTCCTTTACATCCTTGCTACAACCCCTAAATACCCTCATAACCATGTGCAGAGATCTGTACCCTTTATTTACAATCCCATTTATGTGATTACCCCAGTGAAGGTCTTTCCTTATATTAACACCTAGATACTTACAATGATCCCCAAAAGGAACTTTCATCCCATCAACGCAGTAATTAAAACTGAGAGGACTTTTCCTATTTGTGAAACTCACAACCTGAATTTAGCCCCGTTTATCAACATACCATTGCCTGCTGTCCATCTCACAACATTATCGAGGTCACGTTGCAGTTGCTCACAATCTTGTAACTTATTTATTACTCCTGCATTATTGTAGTGATAAAGTAGTTAAAACCTATTGAAATAGCTTAATTGTGTGTTTGTGATTCATTTTGTACTATTTATATAGTGGTGTTTAGTGCTTGTTGGTAGAAATTGGGAGTAGTGATATTTATTTAACCCTAACCCTGTTCCGCCACACATTATTACTAACCCTTCGTAAATTTGACTACTCCAAATTATAATTGTTATATTTTCTACATAACAGCATATATTTGGCAAGACTTTCGTTATTTAGAGTTCTTATAGTGTCGTAAACTTAACATGAATCAAAATATGTAGACATTAAATAATTTTATGTGATTATTTATTAAGTATAGAAAACTTGTCACTCAAAAAATATTCAATGAACACGTTTTATAAGAAATGAATTTTATAACACAACATATTCAAACAACTCCTTAAAATTATGAATGTGGATTATTAATAAACTTTATTGCGCACAAGTTGTGCAGTATTAGAATACATTAATCAATACAGAGGTCTATGATTGATTTCGCACGATTTTTACACGACAGTACGTGATATCGGCCACAGTCTAATATACACAGTCGCGAAGCTCGGCTTATTTTTTTCATCCATGCGACTGCAGCGCTCCACGTAGCCAGCAAGCTGCCGGTCTTCTGGGATGTGTAAGTTGTATACGTTTTGCGAGGTAAGCGTGAGATAATTACATTATAGATGATCGGTTTACTATTAAATTGACATGGTATGTACGAAAGGAGGTGTGTGTGGCGCAATAAATTGCTCAGTTACAAGAAGACACCAGAGCTATCATTCTTTAGGCTGTCTAAAGATCCTGAACATTAAAGCCTTAATTACTGTTTACATTTTCGGATAAGAGAACAATATTGTGAAGATTCAGAAATTAACTTCAGATAAGTAGGCATTTCGTTCATCACTGATTCAGGAATGGAACTCATAGTGAAATCCATCCAATGATATGAGCTTAAATAACGTTTTAACACAACCGTAACCTCTAACACGTAGCGGTGTTTTGATTTTCAATGTGTAGAAAACTGCTTGCCGCCATGTGTAGTGGTTAGTGTGATTAGCTACCACCACCCGGAGGCACGGGTTTGATTCCCGGCTCTACCACGAAATTTGAAGAAGTGGTACGAGGGCTGGAACGGGGTCCATTCATCCTCGAGAAGTTAACTGAGTAGAAGGGAGTTCGATTCCCACCTCAACCATCTTCCAAGTCGTTTTCCGTGGTTTCCCACTTGTCCAGACAAATGCCGGGATGGTACGTAAGTTAAGGCCACGGTCGCTTTCTTCCATCTCCCTTGTCTATCCCTTCCAATCTTTCCATTCCCCACAAGGCCTCTCTTCAGCATAATTGGTGAGGCCGCCTAGGCGAGCTACTGGCTCTCCTCCCCAGTTGTATCCCCTAGAGGCGGTACAGGTGGGATCCCTCACTCAGTCCGAAGGAAAAACCAACCCTGGAGGGTAAACGGATTAAGGAAGGAAGAAAGGCAAGAAAATTGCTTGTAAATAGTAGGGGAGATGATTTATTGAAGAAAAATGTGAACTATTTGTACAATAACATCACGTTATGTTCCAATCATTTTGGAGACAGCCAGTTTATGTCAGCAGAGAAGAAGAAATTAGTATGGAATCTCCGCAGATTTCTTCGAACCGAAAGCCCGTCTCAAAGGAGCACAACACACAGAGTCATACGTTGCATCGACTCAGATAGGTCTTTTGGCAACAGTGGGATAGGAAAGGGCTTGGAGCGAGAAGGAAGAAACCATGGCCTTAATTAAGGTACAGACTGTTTTGACGATGGGAAACCACGAAAACCCATCTTCAGGGCTGGCGACAGTGGAGTTCGAACCCACTATCTCCGAAATGTAAGCTGATAAGCCGCCCAGCCACTTGCACGTTTGTCAGAGGAGCCGGGAGAACATGGGCTGTATGCTCACTAACTTCGATGTAGTATACTATTAATTCCCTAATGTTAATACCTGATTTTCCACATTAATGCTGTGAAGGTACTAAGTCATTAGTGTTGAAATTATTTGTGAAACTAAGATTAGATTACCTTGTGATATTTTGCAATGAAAGTTTTCAGTGTCATAAAACAAAAAAGCTCAAAATCCAGCCATTTATGTTCCTGAGATGTTTGAATATTGTTTGAATTGTTTTATAGTTCATTACTATTTTTATGATTTATGTGAAATTACCAAATTCAGTTCAATAATAGGATTTCTAAAATGGCTAAGACCTTAACTACAGTGGTATGATCAGCTGTTCATTCGAAAATAAACTATTGCTGTTTTCCTTCGGTATTATTACCATGCTGTAGTCTAGTGTATCAACGTAATTAAAATGTACGATTAATATAGTTGTCGAGGTGGTAACAGTTTTTAATTTACGTGGGAAAGTGCATTCAACTGTTGGGTAGAGAATTGTTCCGGACAGTTAAAGCTTGCTGGCCGCTACGAGTGCTAGTGTCGTTCCGCCTGACAACAGGATGCCATTTCATTACTCAGGAGTTTCGCGACTGTGTATATTAGACTGTGACATCGGTCACAATGTTTACCACAGAGTTCACATATGCACATCGAGTCCGGGTCGTGGTATGTCTTCGACCTACAGATTTTGTGATGGTAGCCATGGACTGCCATGGAATTTACAAAATGTCTCAGCTCCTGGTTTGTGCCGGTCCATGCTCTGTTCATCATGGCCTCTGAAGAGTAGAACTCTGGCCATATCTCCTTCTTTTTTCTTCTCCCTCTCTAACCGCAGTTTCTTCCACTTCTCTGTACAGGGCAGATTGAATTTCCATCTCAGGTCCTCTATTAGAAATGTTTCTCTCGCGAGTTCGTACGCTAGTCTTGACTTGGTGTACTTTGAAATTCCTAGGGCTGCTTTCAAGAATCTGGCTTTCACTTTTTCCATTCGTATTAGGTCTTTATAGCTTAACTTTTCCCATGTTATCTCTATTCCGTATGTTAGAATAGGAACGATTTTGGCTTCAAAAAGGGCTATAGCTGTATCCGGGGAAAGTTTGCTTAATGACGTAGATGGCTTTGGTTGCGGCAGCTGCTCGTTGTGTTGTGTGAATTCTGAATGAGTGTGCTGTTGTCTGGACCGTTACGCCCAGATATTTGAAGCTGTTCGTAGTTTGTAGAGGTTCATGTTTGAGGTAAATTTTGTCCTTGCGGATAGGCGTCCTCCTTTCCTGAAGACCACGTGTACTGTCTTTTCTGCGTTTATTTGCAGTCCGTTGTATTCAGCCCATGTTCCTAGAGCATTTATTCCTTTCTGGAGTTCGTTAGTATCGTGAGAACCCATCACCATGTCGTCTGCGTATATATCAATCTTGAGGGACGGAGCGGAAGTTCTTATTGCTTGGACCACGTCATGTGTGGCTACGTTGAACAGAAGGGGACTAAGGGGGTCTCCTTGTAACACTCCGTCTGTCTGTATAATTTCTTGCGAGGTTGTTACATTGTCTGAAATTATGATGGTGTTTTTACTCAGGATGTTGTGTATCAAGACGCTCAGTTCCTTGTTTTGTTCCACCATCTGTTCTAGTTTGGCGCATGTTAAGGTCCTGTTGAGATTGTCGAACGCTTTTGTAAAATCGACGAATACTGCGTGGAATTTTCCTTTTGGGAATCATATCCTCCTCGATATCGTCTATCAGGTTTTTACTGCATGTAGGGTGCTTCGGCGTTTCCTGAATCCAAATTGTTCCTCTGGGATCTTGTTGTCGATTTCCTCTGTTAGTCTTATCTTCACAAGATTCGTCAGAATTTTGAGAAAGTTGTTCCCTAGCGCGATTCCCCGGTACGAGTTTGGGTCAAGTGGCTCTCCTTTTCCCTTGTATATCATTCTAATTTTCGAGGTTTTTCAGCTCATCGGGATTTGTCCTGTATACAGACATAACTTCATCATGTTCGTGATTGCTGGGATTAAAACTTCCGAGGCTGCTTTGATGTGCTCGTTAAATATCCCATCCGGGCCTGCTGCCTTCTTATTTTTCAATATTGATATAGTATTTCTAATTTCCTCTGTTGTAAATCTTCTGATGTCATCGTATTGTCTTGTTATTTCATGAGCTTCATTGACCCTTTGTTGGTTTAGGATGTTCGTGATGTGAGCCTCCCAGATTGGCATCTCTATTTTCCCCATTGTCTTTGACTGTCGTGGTTTTAAAGCAATGTAAGGGTTTTCTTTTGCTTCTTCCACCATTCTTCTAGCCTTGAGTTCTGTGAAATCGTCTCGTTTCTTCTTTAGAAGGTTTTTATATTATTTTCTGAGTCTGCTATATGTGATCAGGTCGTCCTGATTTTGAGTGCGTTTGGCCACGTGAAGGGCTGATATGACTCTCTTTCTCTCTGTATAGCATTGTTGATCGAACCATTTCTTTGCCTTTCACTCGTTTATTGTGGAGGTTGCGGCTTTGATTATGTCTTCTAGCGCTGTTGCAGCAGCATCTAGGTCCTTATCCTGAATCTTGTTTTCAAAGATGGTAAGCTTGTCTCCATTTTCGCGTATTTTATTCACGTCTATCTTTCTGGAGGTTCTTTTCGTATGGTTTGTTTCCTGTCTTGTGCCTGTAGACTCTTTCAATTTGAAAGTAGTTGTCACTGGACAATGTTTCTTTATTGGTGTCACCGCGTCGGAATATAACACCTTATGGTCCGTTACTTCTAGATCGTTGCCTTTGTACAGGATTATGTCTATGGTACTGCTACCATTATGTGCGAAGTATGCGTTGTCTTCTCTCTTGCTAACCAGTGTAAATCCCTCTTCAGCCATCATCTGTAGTAGTTCCCTACAGTTTAGGTCGCCCGCCATAATAATACTTTTTCCCGTGGCCGTCTTTCCTAGAGCAGTCATCACGATTGCTATGATGTCTTCAATCAGGGTCAGTGGTTCGATGTATAGGCCTACGAAAGTCACTCTCTCGGACTCCATTATTATGGTGTCTTCTTGTTCACAGACGCAAGATGTTCTTCCTATCGTTGGTTTGTAGAAGCAGGATATTCCTTTTGTAGGTCTTCCCCTCAGTCCTTTTTTGCAGGAATATGTTTTGAGTAGAAACCGGGGATTTCTATATTGTCCGTCGCGAAAGTCTCTGTCAGGATTAGTATGTCATGGCTTCTTGGGAGCTCGCCTTCAGTTAATTGTAAGGCGTTTTTAAGTCCTTCAACGTTCCATAGTAGTAGGGGACGAAAAAACCTGTACCTTCTAATTATGGCCCCTTCAGGCCATTCTTCTGGATCTGTGATTTTGTGAAACTCGTTTAATGGTATGGCAACTTTGTAGGCTTTTAGAGTTCCTTTGGATTTTATTTCCTCACATTCTATTATTTCCGCCACCTTTAGTTTCCGGAGGTGTCGGATAAGTTTCTCAGGAGTGGAGTTATAGTGGAGGCGTCCTATATAGAGCCACGCTTTGCGTACGGCTGCCTGAAGTGGGCCGTCTGTTGCGTCCGTTTCTTGTTGGGGTTGTTGCTGCGTGCCCACTACTATTGGGGTCATCTTCTGTTGATTCCCTCGGCGCTTCCTTCTTGCGGTCCATGTTTGGTTGTTTTCGTCGCCGGTTGATTCGTCGAAGTCTACTTCCATTTTGTCGTTGTTTACTGAGATCTCTTCGTCTCTCTTGTCGTTAATTAAGGCTCTTTGTGTAGTTAGCGGGTTGGGAGATTTTCGCGTTATTTCTTTCGGATAAGTTCCGCTTGGTACATTCTCAATTGTTTTTGCTGTGGTCACGGACCCAGCTAAGTGCGTAATTTGGGTTCTGATTTTCTCATCTATTAAATGTCTTAGATTGTTGGTGAGATGTTCTATCATGGCTTCCATTTTTTGTATTAGTTTTTGGGAAATTTTTTCTTCCAGTTTATTTTCAACTTCTATTTCGAACTCACTTGTTGTGGATTACTTACATCGCAAAGAAAACAAAACTACCAAGAAAATAAATAAAATAACTATAACTGTAAAAAAGGCATGAAGTTACATTATACTTATAAGTTCACACTATCACTAACCGTTCGTCAATATGACGACACCCACCCAATTATTACAAGAATGAGCAAAGATATCAACAATCGCACATATCACAGTCAATAACTGCTACACATAGGCACGCATGCGCGGAAGGCAATAAACTATACCGTTCTGCTACCTATCGTCGTAAAATATACGAAGTAATTCAGTTGGTCTTCAATAAATTACGTGTTCTAGGTTACGTAGGCTCGCTAGCTGTACCTTGTTTCGACTTTAGGCTTAGGAAATACTTTAGGTAATAATATTAACTTTAAAAATATTTGTAAATATCTGTAGGTTCGTTGGTATAATACTTACAAAGGCAGATTATCATAAGGAATAGTATCGTAACTTACGCTGAAACTTCTCCGGTATTTCGTATAGATATCCGTCCAAACTATCGCGAAGGTAATAATTTACTACATTAAAAACACGATAAGCCTGTAAACTTCCATTTAAAAGAAGTTAAAGAGATTACGCGGTATTGTTACGGTATTGATTATTGTCCCTCTTCATATTCAAATATTGCATTGTTGGCTACAGTGGTACATATAAGTTAGGAAACTTGTTTAGAAGGGTTATAGGCAGGTACATTCAGGGAAACAGGGTGGCCTAGGGAGCAGTGTTAAGCGAACAGGGAACTGGAAATCAAGTAGGGATGACTTAAAAATGTTAGTGCTCAATTGTAGAAGCATTGTCAACGAAGGAATCGAATTAAGTAATTTAATAGATATATACTTTCCAGATATTGTAATAGGAGTTGAATCATGGCTGAGAAATGATAAAATGGATGCAGAAATCTTCTCACAGAACTGGAGTGTGTATCGTAGAGATAGGATGGGAATGGTGCGAGGGGGAGTATTCATTCTGGTGAAAGAAGAATTTGTAAGTTACGAAAAAGTTAAAGATGAGACACATGAAATTCTAGGTGTAAGGCTCATTTCTAAAGATAATAGGCAACTTGATGTCTTTGGAGTGTACAGACCAGGAAAAGGTAGCGCTGACGCTGATTCAGAATTATTTGATAAGATAATCAGCTATGTGGGAAACGATAAGGAAAGGAAGGTTATTGTAGCGGGTGGTCTCAGTTTACCAAATGTCAATTTGGAAGGTAGTATGTAATGTCAGTAATGCCAGTATGTAATGTCCTGTAAAATTCCTATGTATGTGCCTGCAGACTCATTGGAATTAATTGAAAATGAATGAATGAATGAGGTAATGCGAACGACAGGAAGCATGAACAACAAATGGCAAATATGTTAACATGGGAAGGGCACCTGATTCAGAAAGTGATGGAACCAAATAGAGGGAAGAATATTTTGGATGTGATGCTGATAAAACCAGATGAGCTCTGTAGAGAAACTGAAGTAACAGATGGTATTAGTGATCATGAAGCTGTTTTGTCGTAGTTAAAAATAAATGTGAAAGAAAGGAAGTTATTAAAATTAGGACTATTAGGCAGGAACGAAATAGAGTTACAGTTAGAAATGGTTATGCAAGTAAGGAGAAATTGAAGGAACTTACAAGGAAATTGAATGTAGCAAAGAAGTCAGCTAAGGATAACACGATGGCAAGCATAATTGATGGTCATACAAATTTTAGTGAAAAATGGAAGGGTATATATAGGTACTTTAAGGCAGAAACAGGTTCAAAGAAGGACATTCCAGGAATCATTAATGAACAAGGGGAGTGTGTGTGCAAGGATCTTCAAAAGGCAGAAGTATTCAGTGAGCTGTATGTAAAGATTGTTGGTTACAAGGATAATGTCCAGATAGGGGATGTGAGTAATTCTAAAGAAGTAGAGGAAGAGAGTAAGGCCAAAGAAGTAATAAAATTTACCTATGATGACAATGACATTTACAGTAAGATACCAAAGTTTAAAACTAGAAAAGCAGCTGGAATTGATAAGATTTCTGGGGATATACTAAAGGCAATGGGTTGGGATATGGGATATAATACCATATCTGAAATACTTATTTGATTATTGTTTGGCTGAAGGAGCTATACCAAATGAATGGAGAGTTGCTATAGTAGCACCTGTGTATAAAAGAAAGGGTGATAGACATAAAGCTGAAAATTACAGGCCAATCAGTTTGACATGCATTGTATGTAAGCTTTGGGAAAGCATTCTTTCTGATTATATTAGACATGTTTGTGAAATTAATAACTGGTTCGATAGAAGGCAATTCGGTTTTAGGAAAGGTTATTCCACTGAAGCTCAGCTTTTAGGATTTCAGCAAGATATAGCAGATATCCTGGATTCATGAGGCCAAATGGACTGTATTGCGATTGACCTGTCTAAAGCATTTGATACGGTAGATCATGGAAGACTCCTGGCAAAAATGAGTGCTACAGGACTAGAAAAAAGACTGACTGAATGGGTGGCTTTATTTCTAGAAAATAGAACTCAGAGAATTAGAGTAGGCAAAGCTTTATCTGGCCCTGTAATAATTAAGATGGAGGCAGTATTATTGGACCTTTAAGTTTTCTTACATATATCGATGATATCTGTAAAGAAGTTGAATCAGAGATAAGGCTGTTTGCAGATGATGTTATTCTGTACAGAGTAATAAATAAGTTACAAGATTGTGAGCGGCTGCAGGGTAACCTCGATAATGTTGTGAGATGGACAGTAGCCAATGGTATGATGATAAACGGGGTTAAAAGTCAGGTTGTGAGTTTTACAAATAGGAAAAGTCCTCTCAGTTTGAATTACTGTGTTGATGGGGTGAAAGTTCCTTTTGGGGATCATTGTAAGTATCTAGGTGTTAATATAAGGAAAGATCTTCATTGGGGTAATCACATAAAGGGGACTGTAAATAAAGGGTACAGATCTCTGCACATGGTTATGAGGGTGTTTAGGGGTTGTAGTAAGGATGTAAAGGAGAGTGAATATAAGTCTCTGGTAAGACCCCAACTAGAGTATGGTTCCAGTGTATGGGTTCCTCACCAGGAATACTTGATTCAAGAAATGGAAAAAATCCAAAGAAAAACAGCTTGATTTGTTCTGGGTGATTTCCGACAAAAGAGTAGCGTTACAAAAATGTTGCAAAATTTGGGCTGGGAAGACTTGGGAGAAAGGAGACGAGCTGCTTGATTAAGTGGTATGTTCTGAGCTGTCAGTGGAGAGATAGCATGGGAGGACATCAGTAGACGAATAAGTTTGAGTGGTGTCTTTAAAATTAGGAAAGATCACAATATGAAGATAAAGTTGGAATTCAAGAGGACAAACTGGAGCAAATATTCGTTTATAGGAAGGGGAGTTAGGGATTGGAATAACTTACCAACTGAAATGTTCAATAATTTTCCAATTTCTTTGCGATCATTTAAGAAAAGTCTAGGAAAACAACAAATAGGGAATCTGCCACCTGGGCGACTGCCTTAAATGCAGAGCAGTAGTGATTGATTGATTAATTGACTGTACAGAATAACATCATCTGCGAAAAGACTTATCTCTGATTCCACTTTTTTACACATATCATTGATATATATAAGAAAACATAAAGGTCCAATAATACTGCCTTGAGGAATTCCCTTCTTAATTATTACAGGGTCAGTTAAAGCTTTGCCTACTCTATTTCTCTGAGTTCTATTTTCTATAAATATAGCCACCCACTCAGTCACTCTTCTGTCTAGTCTAATTGCTCTCATTTTTGCCAGTAGTCTCCCAGGATCCACCCCATCAAATGCCTTAGATAGGTCAATCGTATAACAGGCATTTGACCTGAATCCAGGATATCTGCTATATCTTGCTGGAATCCTACAAGTTGTGCTTCAGGGGAATAACCTTACCTAAACCGGAACTGCCTTCTATCAGGCCAGTTATTAATTTCTCAAACATGTCTAAAATAATCAGAAAGAATGCTTTCTCAAAACTTACATGCAATGCATGTCAAACTGACTGGCCTGTAATTTTCAGCTTTATCTCTATCACCCTTTCCTTTATACATGGGGTCTACTCTAACAACTCTCCAT
Source organism: Anabrus simplex (assembly GCF_040414725.1). Taxonomy (NCBI): domain Eukaryota; kingdom Metazoa; phylum Arthropoda; class Insecta; order Orthoptera; family Tettigoniidae; genus Anabrus; species Anabrus simplex. Next base: position 5,072,184 of record NC_090271.1, read on the forward strand.
TCATTTGGTATAGCTCCTCCGACCAAACAATAACCAAATGAGTACTTCAGATATGGTACTAACCCATTGTCTTTAGAATATCCCCAGAAAACTTATCAATTCCAGCTGCTTTTCTAGTTTTCAACTTTTGTGAACATGAAAATGAAAACCTACAACCTGTTTTCCAGCCAGTGACCGGGTCAGGGATGTAATGAATGAATCATATATAGGCTGTTAGTACGATGGGGTCGCCACTCACAAAGTGATATATTAATGAATGGTAGATGCTACGAAATGATAACGGAGAGTGTTGCTGGAATAAAAGATGACAGGGAAAACCGGAGTACCTGGAGAAAAACCTGTCCCGCCTCCGCTTTGTCCAGCACAAATCTCACATGGAATGACCGGGATTTGAACCACGGTATCCAGCGGTGAGAGGCCGACGCGTTGCCGTCTGAGCCACGGACGCTCAATTCAACTTTTGTATCTTACTGTAAATGCCATTGCTGTCATAGGTAAATGTTAATATTTCTTTAGTATCAGTCTGGACATTATCCTTGTAACCAACAATCTTTACATACTGCTGACTGAAGATCCTCACTTACACACTCCCCCATTCATTAATGATTCCTGGAATGTCCTTCTTGGAACCTTACCTTTCTATTTTTCACTAAAATTTGTATGGTCTCCAATTATGCTTGCCATCATGTTATCCTTAGCTGACTTCTTTGCTAGATTCAATTTCCTAGTAAGTTCCTTCCATTTCTCCTTAGTTCCACAGCTATTTCTAACTCTATTTCTTTCCAACCTGCATCTCCTTCTTAGTCTCTTTATTTCCCTGTTATAATACAGTGGATCTTTACCATTCCTGACCACATTTAAAGGTACAAACCTATTTTCACATTCCTCAACAATTGCTTTGAACCCATCCCAGAGTCTGCTTACATTTTTATTTATCGTTTTCCACCGATCATAGTTACTTATTAGAATCTCCCTCATGCCTGTTTTATCAGCCATGTGGTACTGCCTAATAGTTCTAATTTTAATCTCTTCCTTTCTTCGTGATCACTAATACCGTCTATTATTCGGTTTCTCTATAGAGCTCATCTGGTTTTACCAGCACCACGTCCAGAATGTTCTTCCCTCTAGTTGGTTCCATCACTTCCTGAATCAGGTGCCCTTCCCATATTAACTTATTTGCCATTTGTTGTCATGCTTCCTGTCGTTCGCATAACCTTCCCAATTGACATTTGGTAAGTTGAGATCACTCGCTACAATCATGTTCCTTTCCTTATCGTTTCCCACATAGCTGATTATCTTATCAAATAATTCTGAATCAGCATCTGAGCTACCCTTTCCTGATCTGTAAACTCCAAAAATATCATCTTTAGAGATGAGCCTTACCCCTAGAATATTTTTTGTCATCTTTAACCTTTTCATAGCTTACAAATTCATCTATCATGAGAATGAATACTCCCCCTCCTACCATCCCTATCCTATCTCTACGATACAGCGTACAACTTCATCCATCGAGTTCATTTCTAACTTAGTCGTTATTTCCTCGTTCTGAGTACCCTCCTTCCATTGTTCCCACCTTTTTCTACCAATAATCATTCTCGATACTTTCATGTCTGTTTCTTCTAACTTATGAATAAGATACCCTGAGTCCACCCAGCTTTCGCTCCCGTAAAGCAGAGTTGGTCTGAAAACAGACCGATGTAAAGATAGTTTCGACTAGGAGTTGACTCCCTTCTTACAGAATACTGATGATCGCAGCTGCGAGCTCACTGCATTAGCTTTACTACACCTTGATTCAATCTCACTTACTATATTACCATCCTGGGAGAACACACAACCTAAATACTTGAAATTATCGACCTGTTCTAGCTTTGTATCACCAATCTGACATTCAATTCTGTTGAATTTCTTACCTACTGACATCAATTTAGTCTTCGAGAGGCTAATTTTCATGCCATACTCATTGCACCTATTTTCAAGTTCTAAGATATTAGACTGCAAGCTTTCGGCACAGTCTGCCATTAAGACCAAGTCGCCAGACTACTTACTACATTTCCACCTAACTGAATATCTCCCTGCCGCTTTATGCCTTTCAGCAGATGATCCATGTAAAGTACGAGCACCAACGGTGAAAGATTACTGCCTTGTCTAACCCCTGTAAGTACCCTGAACCAAGAACTCATTCCACCATCAACTCTCACTGCAGCCCAATTGTCAACATAAATGCCTTTGATTCGTTTTAAGAATCTACATTTTATCCCATAGTCCCCTATTATGGTGAACATCTTTTCTCTCGGTACCCTGTCATATGCTTTCTCTAGATCTACGAAGCATTTTTCAATTACCTGGCGCATACTGAAAATCTGATCCTGACAGCCCTTCTGTGGTCTGAAACCACACTGGTTTTCATCCAACTTCCTCTCAATGGCTGATCACATCCTCCCTTCCAAGATGCCAGTGAATACTTTGCCTGGTATACTAATCAATGAGATACCTCGATAGTTGTTGCAATCCTTCCTGTTCCCTTACTTTTAGATAGGTGCAATTACTGCTTTTGCCCAATCTGAAGGCACCTTACCAACACTCCATGCTAATTTTACTACTCTATGAAGCTCTTTCATCCCTGCCTTCCCACTATACTTCACCATTTCAGGTCTAATTTCATGTATGCCTGCTACTTTATGACAATGGAGTTTATTTACCATCCTGTCCACTTCCTCTAGCGTAATTTTACCATCATATTCCTCCTCCGCATGAGCTTGGTTGTTCGCGACACCACCAGAAAAATTTCGTTTTACGTTGAGAAGATTTTCAGAATATTCCCTCCACTTGTCCATTGATTCCCTGGGATCTATTATGAGTTCACGTCAATTACCCAAAACACTGTTCATTTCCTTTTTTCCTCCTTTCGTAAGATTCTTTATTACTGTCCAGAAAGGTTTCCCTGCTGCTTGACCTAGCCTCTCCAGTTTATTGCCTAATCATCCCATGATTTCTTTTTGGATTCAACAACTATTTGTTTCGCTCTGTTTCTTTCATCTACATAGAACTCCCTGCCTGCCTTGGCCCTTGTTTGGAGCCATTTCTGTTAAGCCTTCTTTTTACGTTTACAAGCTGCTCTCACTTCATCATTCCACCAAGATGTTCACTTTTTCCCATCTTTACACACAGTTGTTCCTAGGCATTCCCTTGCTATTTCTACTACAGCATCCTTTTGTGCCACCCAATCTCTTTCTATATCCTGAACTTGCATACTGACTACTGTTCGAAACTTCTCACTAACCATATCCATGTGCTTCTGTCTAATTTCCTCGTCCTGGAGATTTTCTACCCTTATTCGTTTGCAGACAGATTTCACTTTCTCTACCCTTGGCCAGAGATCACTACAGATCAGATAGTGGTCTGTATCATCGAAAAATCCCCGAAAAACTCGTACATTCGTAACAGACTTCTTGGACTCGAAGTCTGTTAAGATATAGTCCATTATGGATCTGGTACCCCTAGCCTCCCATGTTCAGCGGTGAATAGCCTTATGCTTGAAGAATGTATTCGTAACTGCTAAACGGCCCCTACAGACTGCCACTGAAGTCCAGCAAACGCTTCCCATTCCCATTAGCTTCCATATCTTCTCCACATTTACCAATCAACTTTTCGTATACCGGTACTTCAGTTCTATTTCCAGCTCCCGCAATGAAATCGCCCATTAGCACTGTCCTATCCTTGCTTTTACCCTGACTACGATGTCACTCAATGATTCATAAAACTTGTCATCTTCATCCGCATCTACACCCTCACATGGTGAATACACTGAGACTATTCTCATTCCTAATTCCTCCAACTACCAAATCTACCCACATCCTTCGCTCATTTACCTACCTAACAGAAACTATGTTGCGTGCGGTAGCATTCCTGATAAATATCCCTAACCCATACTCTGCCCGTCAAGTACACTTTATAATCTCCTAGCTCTTCCTATTTATCTCCCCTTATCACTTACTCCTAACACATCCAGATGCATCCTCTTTGCTGATCAGCCATTTCTACTTTCTACTTTCTTTTTTCCATAAGCCCCATTAATATTGATAGCTCTCCATCGAATTCCATTTCATTCGCCAAGTTGTTTCCAAGGAGTCCCTCGCCTGTCCAATGGGAGTGGGACTCCGTTACTCCCATAGGTCCGAGGCTTGCAAAAAATATTCTGAGCTCGGTAAATTTTAAAGCAGGATGCTACTCAACTTACACATAGCCCAAGTGAGGATATCTCCTCTAACGGGTTAGAGAGTTCCGGTGGATTGTATAGTCCTAGCCGCCTGAGCACGAGGAAGGCCATGACTCAGAGCGCGGACCGGACGCTGTAGAGATAAGCTTATCAATAGGGGAAATATGTGTGTGTAGTAGCTGTTTGTTATTGTAAGGGCAAGTCTAATATTTTAGGAAAGGTAGATTCTTCACTCTTAACATTCATTAGCGTTCTCGCTGCCACGACCACTTCTCCGTCAAACACAAACTAGCCATGATGGTTATCCGCTGTATAAATGATTGGCTCCACAAGATTCACAGTGCAGATCAACGGTGTAGAGCTTGACAACAGATGGGTAGTGCCTTTCAATCCTGTTTTATCTCGCTTATTAAAAGCTCACGTTAATGTGGAACACAGATGCATGCAAGTACTTCAACAAAGGCTGCGACCAAGCAGCTTTTTAACTACAAAATGAAGCACTTGATGAGGTAAAGCTTTATGAAACAGGGTATATAAATAGTTCAGAGGCAGTGTGGCGAATTCTGGGATTTACTTTCTTGAAAGACATCCTACAGTTTTCCATCTCGATGTACATCTTGAGAACGGGCAACGTGTCTATTTCCCTTCGGATAATTTGACAGAAAAAGTCACGAATGTTCCAAAAACTACTCTTTTGGCTTTCTTCGATTTGTGTGATACGGACTCTTTTACAAAAACTCTCCTGTACCATGAGCTTCCATCATACTATGTATGGCAGAACAATAAATTCGTAAGACGAAACGAGCCGATGAAGTTGAAGTTTGGCCAGGACTTAAAAACGATTCTGTATTAGCAACGGTCTTCTTCTTCTTCTTCTTCTTCTTCTTCTTTGTTTTGACTCATGACTGAGGCGTCGTGTCTCTCATAATAATCAGCCCTCTAGCCGATGAACCATACTCCGCCATTCTTCCCTACCTAAAGCTTTCAATGTGGATGCTCTGAGAGAAGTCTGTAAGGGGCCGTTCACCATGTCAATCCATCGCTTTGGTATTCGTCCTCGTTGTCTGGTTCCCTGGACTTCGCCCTCAACAATCAGCTTTTGAAGACTACCATTTCGGCGCATTATACAGTATGTCCAAAGTAGCGTACAATCCGCGAGAGACCTTACACGGTAGACGAACTTTTATCTGAAGTTGGTTCAGGATTGATGTGTTCGTGCGATGAGCTGTCCAAGGAATCCTTAACATTTTCCTCCAGCACCACATTTCAAAGCTTTCTATCCGTTCACGATCACGTTTGAGGATGGTCCACGTCTCTGCGCCATACAAGAAGACTGAGAAGACTAGAGATTCAACGAGCTTCTTTTTTGTCTTAATGCTGATGTTGTTATCTTTCCAGATCTTCTGCAGACGGATCATCGCTACCTTTGCTATTTCAATTCTTCGCTTTATTTCGTCTTTGGAACCCCAGAATCGGATAGTAAGGAGCCTAGGTATACATACTGATGTACAACTTCACACCCTGTTGTTGTTCTTACGATCTACCATCATGACTTTGGTTTTCTGTCGATTTAGGCGTAATCCAATTTCTAGGCTTGCTTGCTCTACTCTCTTGATCAGCGCTGTCAACTCCCCTTCAGATGACGCTATCAAGGTGGTGTCATCAGCAAGTCTCAAATTGTTGATCTTGCATCCCCCAATAGAAAACCCTTTGTCCCAGCCATCTAATGCAGTTCTCATTGCATATTCACCATAGAGATTGAAAAGTAACGGTGACAGGATACATCCCTGGCGAACTCCAGCAAGGGTATATACTATTAATTCAAATATTACAGAACGCTACCACCTCTGGCTCCTTCTTCACGAGGTTCGAGGACCAACATCGTTTTCTTCAATAAAAACTGTGGATGGTGTCCCACATTCCAAAGTGCATGCAAAGCTCTGGGATTATTAGAAAATGGCAGACACTGGGAGTTGAAGAAGCGGCTTTGAGTAAATATCGTTATGTGAACATTCCGTTGTTATGCTAGTGTTTTGTCAAATTTCTGATCCCGCCAATCTTTGGGGAAAAGTTCAAAGATTTTTTGTCAGAGGATATCTTATGGCAAACAGAAAAGCAGGTGGAAGATTCTAGTGTAAATCACAGTGAAGTGGCAATGTCTATTATTAATCGAAGACGCAGTGTTATCTGTAGGACAGAATTTAAATCAGTATGGCTTACATCAACCCCTAAGGTCAAGAAATGAAAAGAATAGAGAATACTTAAAGGAAATCAATTATGATATTCAGTATTTGGAACGATTGATAACCACTACAGAACAACTTGTAGCATACAGTATGAACGTGTTAGATGCTCCAGATGGTACGGGAAAAACATTCCTGATAAATTTGCTATTGGCAAAAGTCTGAAGTATTAGAAACATTGCTGTAGCTGCCGCATCGTCTGGGATAGCCGCAATATTACTGGAGGGAGGTCAAACAGCGCACGCAGCCTTCAAGCTGTGACACTCCGATCTGATATATTTCTAAACAATCTAACACGGCCCAGGTTTTGCGAGAGTGTAAACTCAGTGTTTGGAACGAAAGTACAATGAGACATAAATGCGGGTTTATGCGTCTCTCGATAATACTCTCCAAGACTTAAGGAGTAACGAAGATATACTGTGCTACTCGCTGGAGATTTTCGTCAAACTTTACCAGTGATACTAAGAGGGACACGTGCTGACGAGGCAATTGGATGTGTAAAAACGTCATACTTATGGGCTAGATTAGCTGTATCATATGAGGCTGTGCATAAACAATATGATAAAGGACGTAAGCTATGTGGTATATCTGTGGGTGACCAAGTCTTCTTCAAGACTTATCCTTATAGTAAGAAAGTTGACACGGGCCACTCGTTTTAACGGTCCTTGCACCGTCTTACAATTTTTGACACCTGTCTCCTTGCTCGTGAGCGACCCTTCCAATCAATCAATCAATCAATCAATCAATCAATCAATCAATCAATCAATCAATCAATCAATCAATCAATACTATCTGCATTTAGGGCAGTCGCCCAGGTGGCAGATTCCCTATATGTTGTTTTCCTAGCCTTTTCTTAAATGATTTCAATGAGATTGGTAAGTTATTCCAATCCCTAACTCCCCTTCCTATAAATTAATATTTGCCCCAATTTGTCCTCTTGAATTCCAACTTTACCTTCATATTGTGATCTTTCCTGCTTTTAAAGACGCCACTCAAACTTCGTTGTCTACTGATGTCATTCCACACCATCTCTCCGCTGACAGCTCGGAACATACCACTTAGTCGAGCAGCTCGTCTTCTTTCCGCCAACTCTTCCCAGCCCAAACTTCACAACATTTTTGTTACGCTACTCTTTTGTCGGAAATCACCCAGAACAAATCGAGCTGCTTTTCTTTGGATTTATTCCAGTTCTTGAATCAAGTAATCCTGGTGAAGGCCCATACATTGGAACCATACTCTAGTTGGGGTCTTACCAGAGACTTATATGTCCTCTCGTTTACATCCTTACTACAACATCCGATGTCGCTAATCTGAAAGACAAATCTATTGACTCTCTATGCGAGCGAGCAATGATACGGCTAATGAAATAAACGAAGCATTGCTTGCATATTTTGATGTAGAAGAAATAGAGTATGAATCAGTCGACATGGTATTACAAACGGATGATGCTGTGAATTATCCAGTAGAATTCCTAAATACTCTTAATCCTCCAGGATTCTTCGTTTGAAAGTAGGAGCACCTGTAACGTAACCTCAATATGCAATGGCACTAGATTAAGAAGCTACTGTTATTGCAGGGTGTGCTTGAGGAGAATCAGTGTTCATTCCACGAATACCATCAGATTCTCCGTTTGAGTTTAAAAGACTGCGATTTCCAATTAGAGTACGCTTTGCTATGACAATTTAATAAATCCCAAGGCCAGAGTTTAACATTTTGAGGAATCGACCTACGCGAAGACTGTTTCTCCCACGGACAATTTTATGTTGCCTTTTCCAGAATAAGTTCTCCAAGTAGCTTCATCCTTTTGGCACCAGAACGAAGAACTGTCAATATAAAGAAGTTCTAAACCGAATAATTATATTTAAAATTCTTCTTTTATTTCTTTTTATCTGACACGTACCGGTACGATTTTACGTTACTTATTCATTGATTAAGGTTGTTAAAGTTCATGTTTTCTAAAGATATTTGATGCTTAGGTTTTAGATTTATGACGCGTGTTTTGATTTCAAAATTAAAAGTTACTTTTAAAGATTAAGACGATTTAAATAAGCTCTTTAATATTTCATTATTACTTCATAAAGCAGGCAAAGAAAATATTAATATGTTTATATTTCGAGATCACAGCGAACTTGGAACACACTCCGGCCGAAGCCGGGACGGGAAATCACATCATTTACGTTCATGTCTTACGAAAGTCGACGAACGCATAAGGTTAGTTCGGTGGCCTTCAAGAATGGGAAATAAAAATGGGACATAAGTATGACGCGAGCGAAGGCGCGGGCAAAGCGCTAGTACAGGTCATGGAGACTCCGCTTGCCCTGGCGTTCTCTTCAGTGTCGGTCAGTTTCTTAGCCGTACTTCTATTTGTTCCTTTGGTGAAAGTCTGATTGTATAATATTGAAGCAAATTTTTTTAAAAATCTATTATTACCGCATTTACATTGGTAAACTGTCATCCTTTTACGCCTTTTTCGAAATTCGCCCAGAAAGCAGAAAAACTTACCGTATCATTTTGTGGCTTGTTTCTTCAGTTTTAATGTATAACTCCCACCCCCTACTCGCACTTTTGACTCCCAATCGCCGCTACTGTGCCTGCAACATCTAGCAAGAGAATCCAACTCCAGCACATAACACGCTAAGTATAAACAACCAATCTCAGCGGGAAGCTGGGTCGGTGAAATGATTAGAGCTTACTACCTTGATAGTTACAACTCGCTACCTTCTGGTGACCAAAATCTATACACTTGTGTGATAGACTGGGTCCAACATCAAGTAAAAACTGAATAGAGATTGAACCCCAGGTAGTAACCAGTCAACACCCGCTCATGACTGGGTATGTAGGTCGTCAAATTCTGGGAGACCTACAACTTCATGTGACCCAGTTGGAAGTGAAAGGAACCATAAAAGGAACATATCATTCTTAGCTACGATCATTATAAATTCCCTGATCAAACCTAGCAAAGTTAAACAGAAACTCAAAGCACCGAACGATAAGAACATCAGTGTAGCAGCACTGCAAGAGACTATGTTCCAGGACAAAGATGCCATCCAGTCTAAATGGATACAGAGTATATAAGAACAAACCTGGTAACAGAGTCATGGAGAATATAGCATTTCTGGCAACTGGCCTCGCAGTACACCACACGCTGGTTACAAGCATATTTGACTTTTCCTCATTCAAAGACTCTGTACTATCCTTCAAATGCACTAATAGAGGATACTCTCTGGTTAATTTTCATGCTACTACCAATGACTCCAACAGGACCCAAAGACCACAGACCAGTACTTGTACACCCTTGAGGAAACCGTAGATAATATCATCATATCACCACATGACTGCTAAGAGATTCCAATTGCCAGATCGGGAGAGAAAGGAAATATCAATAGATTGTAGGAAGCTACCCTGCCCGCAAGGTACTCAACACGGATGGGAAATGCTTAATAAGCCTATCCACTAAGTACGGACTACTCTTGATGTCCACAGCCTTCAAACATCTACCTAGGAAGGCCATGACATGGCGCAGCCCAAATAGCATGATGGGCGAGTTCAGAGAGGCAGCACCGTTGTATCATTATGAACGTCAAGGTGTTAAGAGGAGCCAACATCGACTGTAATCATTATCTGCCCCTAGTAAAAACGAACCCGAAGCCACTAAAAAGACCAAAACAAGGAGATTCCTAGATTTCATATCACCAAACTTAAAAATGATAACACAAGCTACCAAGAGAGACTGAAGTGTAATAACAGCAGGATTAACACCCCTGCACTTAGCGATGCCATAATAGCAGCAGATCAGGAGACAATTAAGGGAAATAAGCACCCATGCTGGTTGAGGGAATGCAATGAGGCTATAGAGAGCAGACGACTAGCATGGATCAAATGGAACCAACATAAGAATAAAACCTTCTTACAAGTCTTTCCTACACAAAGGAACACCACTTCCAGTATCATAAGAGGGGCAGGCAAGCAAAGGAAGACTTTGGAAGGAACATCTATAAATACCTATACAAGGGCCTCAAAAACAGACAACCCAGTTTGTTCCCCCTAGCTTATATCTCCAGAGAGCAGACGAATCACTGTGCTTCAACGGAATACTGAAGAGGATGCAAACACTAAATTTAGCATACCAAGATCAGATTAAACATCTACACGATGAGTATTGGATAACCAAGGTGAAAACGATGCTAGATAGAAAAGGAATGGGAGACACTTGGGACAAAGAGGTGTAGAAAGAAGAAAATGAATTGAGTAAGAAAGTAATTATTAGATTGAAAGACACTGAGAAACATATGAATATGTCAGGATGAAGAACCAAAAACACATTACAATTATTCTTTGAAATCAGCAAAACAAAGTCCATAAAGAAAGGAAGACTTACGAGTAGAGATATAAGAGGTGGGTAATGGGTGTGTATCAGAATAGGGTCTAAGAGAGAAAAATGAAGAAAATTGCTGTTTGTTATGTGGAGAATTACTGGACGAGGCACGCTTGTTGAGAGTTTGTAGAGAAACAGAATCCCTTAGGATCAGGTACCTGGGTAGTAATTGTAAATAAAAAATAGAAAGAGGAAAATAATTTTATACACTTGCTAAAGGATGGATTGCATCGGCTAGGACAGCTCAAGTTATGTGGCCAAAGAGAAAGTACCGGTATGATGTTGCTTCCTCGGCTCCCCAGTAGTTTTCAAACTAGTGAGTATAATATTGAAGGTAGTAAAACAAATTGTATCAAATTGTACCTAGGGGATAGGAGAGCTTCACTATGTCCTTCAATATCACCCATGATAGTAGCACTGACAAGGGTGTACAGTTTGAGAATGTCAGTATACCCATCACATCTAATAATCCTGTGCCTACCATAAGAGTGTTTCACGAACACTGTTCGTCTAATAATAATGTTCCATCTTCAGTTAGCGATTTGTTCAAGGGTCAGACTTGCAATTTCAATATTGACACCATTGAATAGATTATCAGGTTCCTTAGATTCTTTGTGGTGTTAACTAGAACGGCCAATGTGTTTGACATTGACAATAAGGGGATTTTCCGTGCATTTGTAACGGACTACTCACGTCACCGGCACCTATTGTTATGAAAATCGCCATGCACATAAACTTTTTTTCTACTATTAATATGGACTTACCCTCATCTTGATATGAATCGTACTTTTTCTGCAACTGGACTTACATACTTCAGTGAATTTGGACACATCATACTTTGCATGAACTCTGCTCTATCCATCTTTATGATCTACGATAAACTGACTTCCTTCTCGCCAGCTGACGTCATACGACATCGCCTGGTTTGTCGCGCATGCTCCAGTAACCTCTGGAATCTTCCAGACATATTTTTTCTAATTATTTCCCCTCTACTCCACTGTATAAATACCTGGCCTCTCTCTGCATATTTTGAGATGGACTTTGGCCTGTGTGGAGGGAGGAACATCTAACGTCGTCTCCGTCCTTAGGGACATGTGCCCAGGAGTCTCCATTTTCGGGCAGTACCACCTGTATCATGATGAGGTATGACAAACGCTTAATTACTTTTCTGTAAGTACTTCTACTTGCATCGGGAGCTACTTTCCTCTGAATTTCTCACAGGGAGCATGGCATTTCCAGGCCGAGATTTCACTCGTATTTTCAATATTTGAAATCTTTATTGTCGAACCTAGCGTCAACTTCGTTTCTAACTGTGCGTGTGGTATATTTGCAACTCCGCGACTTCTACACACACTCGTATTTAATCAGTGCTTCGCCATTTGTGCTTCTGAATGTCTTGAAACTGCTTCATTTGAACTATATAGTGATTTCTGCCTCCATGACAACGTTACTTAGTGTCAAGTGTTATGACTTGCATATTACTTTCGAACTTTATTTCGAAGATTTCCTGCTGATATACTCTGATTTTGTAACTGTGAACATCTTTTTTATTCTTGTTGTTATTCTGGGTTTCTCTTCTTATGGTCGTATTTATCCTTTCCTTGTTTGTCCCTTTCCATTCCTGCTTTATTCTCTCTTATTGGCTTTCTTTCTCGTGGATATCTTATTTTTGTGTAATAGATTTGCATTTTGTATATGTGGTTGGGAAAATTCCATATTTGTATATTTTTCTTTTCATGTAAATTGCTAGAGTTTCGATTTAATTATTTCAATATATCTGATTCCAAATTTTATCATGGTTTCTCATCTATTTTCATCCACCATGTCCCTTATTCCTCCTCACACTCTCCTTTAATTTTTAATGTTATTAAGCACTGTTTCCACTGCGATATGTGTTATTACTCTGGAATGCTTTCTGGAGATTTTGATTACCGCGGCCTCTGTTCTCAGTTCGGCATTTTCTTCACGGCGTGAATATTTCAACCTACTGATTACTAACTATTTCGTGTCATTGTCTTCTCTTGGCACTTGCATATAACCCCCATGATGGGTTACACATTCCATCCAAATTTCTTGGTATACGTAAACAGGAAGTTGCTCGGGCTCTTGATAACTAAGTGTCAACCGATAAATTCCATGATTTTATTCTGCGAACTTATATTCCTGCTAAAGCGTTCAGAACTTTGACTCCTAAGTATTGCTTTAGAGTCCAAATGACGAACGAGACGTTGACAACTTATGTTCTTGATTTGTACTTTTATTGTGAAATGTTCAAGCTGTCTGTTTCGGAGTCTGAGGTGGTTGAGGATATCTTAGAATGTATTTCTCCTCAATATAGGTCATTGACACTCCCAATTCACTTGCCGATCTTATAGCAGCGTGCCTGAAAGCGGAGAGTATCAAATATGCCGTCTTGTGGCACGCAGGACTACTTGTACGTTCGACGTACTGCTGTGTCATCCTCTACCAAACCTAAACCTGGTTGTCCTCTGGAACAATTTCAAATGTATTGTCCTTCCAAAAGGGTCAGCTATGGCAAACCCCTTGATCGTGCAGGAAAACGATGACTACAGCTGAGAAACTCGAAACCTAAAGCTCCGAATAAGGGTTAGAGAAGTACTAAAAAGTAACTATGATCGGTGGATAAAGGTTCTGGGATGGGTTTAAAGAAATTGTTGAGGAATGCGAAAACAGGTTTGTACCTTTAAGGGAGGTGTCTGTCTGTTAGGTCATCAGCCCTGAGGCTGGTTGGATCCTCAAATAGCACCACCAAAGGTTATGCGGTTATAAGGAAACCCCAAAAACCAATGGCAGCACCAAAATGAGGCGTACTAGGCAAGATGAGGAGTGAGGTGGTTTGCCATTGCTTTCCTCACTGGATCAGAAAGTACTATTGCATCACGACTGACCCTATGCGCAGATGCACTAGTCGTGCTCTGAATGTCATTACTCAGCACCACCCATACCCCAGCAACTTCCAATTTGTCACAGCCATGGATGTTGACTGAGATTTCGGTGGAAGCTACACTTTACTCTGGCCTGTGCCAAGAGATCGATGCAAAAGTACTGTATCCATCAATAAATGACAGCAGGCAGATTAAGGGAGGTAAGGGATGGTAAGGACCCACCTTATTATAATAGAGAAATAAAGAGACTAAGAAGGAGGTGCAGACTGCAAAGAAATAGACTTAGAAATGGCTGTGGAAGTAAGGAGAAATTGAAGGAACTTACTAGAAAATTGAATCTAGCAAACAAGGCAGCTAAGGATAACATGATGGAAAGCATAATTGGCAGTCATAAAAATTTTAGTAATAAATGGAAGGGTATGTATAGGTATTTTAAGACAGAAACAGGAAGCAAGAAGGACATTCCAGCAACAATTAATGAACAAGGGGAGTGTGTATGTGAGGATCTTCAAAAGGCAGAATTATTCAGTCAGTAGTATGTAAAGATTGTTGGTTACAAGGATAACGTCCAGATAGAGGAGGAGACTAAGACTAAAGAAGTATTAAAATTTACATATGATAACAATGGCATTTACAGTAAGATACAAAAGTTGAAAACTAGAAAAGCGGCTGAAATTGACAAGATTTCTGGGGATATACTAAAGACAATGGGTTGGGATATAGTACCATATCTGAAGTACTTATTTGATTATTGTTTGGTCGGAGGAGCTATACCAGATGAATGGAGAGTTGCTATAGTAGTCCCTGTGTATAAAAGAAAGGGTGATAGACATAAAGCTGAAAATTACAGGTCGGTAAGTTTGACATGCATTGTATGTAAGCTTTGGGAAGGCATTCTTTCTGATTATATTAGACATGTTTGTGAAATTAATAACTGGTTCGATAGAAGGCAGTTCGGTTCTAGGAAAGGTTATTCCACTGAAGCTCAACTTGTAGGATTCCAGCAAGATATAGCAGATATATTGGATTCAGAGGTCAAATGGACTGTATGAAGATTGACCTGCCTAAAGCATTTGAAAGGGTGGATCGTGGGAGACTCCTGGCAAAAATGAGTGCTATTGGACTAGACAAAAGAGTGACTGAATGGGTTGCTATATTTCTAGAAAATAGGTCTCAGAGAATTAGAGTAGTTTTCCGTCTAGTCATCGATTATAGGCAGTTGAACAGTTAGGTGATACTTCAATCTATACCTCTTTCTGATCTACACTCGTGTTTCGCATGGTTTCATGGTGCTAAATTTTATCTGACCCTGTAATAATTAAGAGGGGAATTCCTCAGGGCAATATTATCGGACCTTTATATTTTCTTATATATATAAATCATATGTGTAAAGGAAAGGAATCAGAGGTAAGGCTTTTTGCGGAAGATGTTATTCTCTGTAGAGTAATAAATAAGTTACAAGATTGTGAGCAACTGCAACGTGACCTCGAAAATGTTGTATGATGGACAGCAGGCAATGGTATGTTGATAAACCGGGTTAAAAGTCCTCTCAGTTTTAATTACTGCGTTGATGGGGTGAAAGTTCATTTTGGGGATCATTGTAAGTATCTAGGTGTTAATATAAGGAAAGATCTTCATTGGGGTAATCACATAAATGGGATTGTAAATAAAGGGTACAGGATGTAAAGGAGAGAGCATATAAGTCTCTGGTAAGAGCCCAACTAGAGTATGGTTCCAGTGTATGGGACCCTCACCAGGATTACCTGATTCATGAACTGGAAAAATCCAAAGAATAGCAGCTCGATTTGTTCTGGGTTATTTCCGACAAAAGAGTAGCGTAACAAAAATGTTGCAAAGTTTGGGCTGGGAAGAAGTGAGAGAAAGAAGGAGAGTTGCTCGACTAAGTGGTATGATCCGAGCTGTCAGCGGAGAGATGGCGTGGAATGACATTAGTAGACGAATAATTTTGAATGGCGTTTATAAAAGTAGGAAAGATCACAATATGAAGATAAAGTTGGAATTCAAGAGGACAAACTGGGGCAAATATTCATTTATAGGAAGGGGTGTTAGGGATTGGAATAACTTACCAAGGGAGACGTTCATTAAATTTCTAATTTCTTTGAAATCATTTAGGAAAAGTCTAGGAAAACAACAGATAGGGAATCTGCCACCTGGGTGACTGCCCTAAATGCAGATCAGTATTGGTTGTTTGATTGATTGATCTAATAAGTGTTGTAAACATATGAAAACTAAATTACCCCCATCATGTAATAGTATCTCTGCCAGTATATCTATGTGTGTACCCATGGTAGGTATTGAAACCAATAACGAACCTGTTAATGCTCTGATTGACCCAGGTAGCGTTGTATGTCTGGTGGACGGTGAATCGTATGAAAGGATGTCATTGATGAGATGCTCCGCGATGGCATTATTCGACCCTCCACTTCTCCGTATGTTTCTCCAATATTCTTAGTACCGAAACCCTCTGGCGGTTTCCGTCTAGTCATCGATTATAGGCAGTTGAACAGTTAGGTGATACTTCAATCTATACCTCTTTCTGATCTACACTCGTGTTTCGCATGGTTTCATGGTGCTAAACTTTTTAGCGCGTTTGATCTGAACATAGCCTACCATCAGATCCTCCTTGACGAAGAAAGCAAACATCTCACTGCCTTCTGTACTGTTTGGAACTTGTGTGAATTCAATCGTTTACAGTTCGGTTTATCCACGAGAACTGCGGAACGTTAAGTCTATACCACTATTTGGTTGATGTCATTGTGTACAGTAAAGCCTTCGAAGATCATCTCATACACATCAAGAAAGTGTTAGAGTGATTCAGGTAGGCTGGGTTAACGGTCGAACTTTCCAAGTTTAATTTTGCCCTTAGTCAGATTTCCTTTTTAGGGCATATTGTATCCCAAAACGGTGTCTCTATTGATCAGTCCAGAACAAAGGCTATTCAGGACTTCAAGCCTCCGAAAGATGCTAAAGATGTAAGCAGATTTATTGGCATGGCTGGATTTTTCAGGAAGTTCGTCCCTAAATTTCCAGATATTGCTGCACCCCTAAATTTACTTCGAAAGAAGAACCAAAGCTTCATATGGGAGGAACCCCAACAAAACGCTTTGGATCAATTGAAGGTGACTCTAACTAACGCTACGATTTTGGCTATTCTTGACTTCTAAAAAACTTTTATCATCCAAACCGATGCTTCATCTAAAGCTGTCGCCGCCGTAATTTTGCAAGATTCCGATCTTGGTCGAAGAGGTATTGCCTATGCTTCACGTTACTTGTCACCATTAGAAAGAAATTTTCCACCTATGAGTTATGGGGATTAGCAGTCTCGTCGCCTTCGATAAGTTCCGCATGTATGTTGAGCATGTCCACTTTAAGCTTGAAAAGGACAATGTGCATCGTCGTGGGTTCTCAGTTGACCCCGTAGATCTGGTAGATTGACTCGATGGGCTATTAGGATCTCTTCTTTCAAATTCACTGTTCGGCACATCAGATGATCTGAGAATGTTGTCGCCGATGGCTTAAGCCCCATGTTTGACGTTCATCAAGATAATCCTGATTCAACTCCTGGTTTTCTAAATTTGCCTCAAACTTGTGGGGCACTACTGTCCCAATTAATGCTATTCTTACTGATTTTCTGGTACTGTATCAGGGCATTCGTAAGTGTCGGGCTAATGACTCTGAAGTAAAGAGTATTGTCGACCAAATTTCTGCTGGTGCTTCTGTTAAGCCTTATTCCATTGTCAATGGTGTTTTTATGTTGCAAGTCACGTAGTGACAAGAAGTTCAAAATTGTTGTTCCATCCGATCTCATTCCGGCTTCTTTAAATATTATCATGAATCTGTTTGTGGAGGACACATTGGTGTGCTCAAAACTCGTCAAAGAATCAGATCCAATTTCATTTGGAGGGAGATGGATGTTGAAATTCGTGAAAGGGTCAAGTCGTGCATAATTTGTGCCATAAGCAAACCTAATTTGAATACCCGTGTTGGTTTCTTGTCTTCTTCACTTGCTACAGGTCCTGTGGAGAAGTTATGCATAGATTTCTTGGGCCCGTTCCCGAGGTCTCGTTTGGGTCACCAGTTCGCCCTTATGTGCGTAGACGATTTTACTCGTTTTTGCTTGATCTTCCCAACTCGCCTTGCTAACGCTCAGACCACTATATCTAAGTTAATGTCCATATGCTCTTGTTTTGGTCCTTCTAAATTACTTGTTTCTGATAACACTAGAGCCTTTCCGGTGTAATTCTTTTAAGAAATTCTGCTTTGATCTGACTATCTCCCATGTCACGACTACCGCCTACTACCCGTGTCCCTCTCTTGCGGAGAGAGTTAATCGTAATTCAAGATCAGCCCTCATTGCATACCATCACTCCGATCAATCTAAATGGGGCACCAGTCTTCATTGGTCATGCTTTCAATACTGCTGTTCATGAATCACACATGCAATCTCCTGTTACTATGATGTAGAGTTACGAAACTTATTCTCCATTGTCCAATGCATTGAAATTGATGAGAATCTACCTGAAAAAATGTGCGCTCATGGCATGCGCAAGGTATGGGATTGTGTTCTCTCATATGAGAACGTGCGTAAACAATATGATAAAGGACGTAAGCCATGTGGTATATCTGTGAGTGACCAAGTCTTTGTCAAGACAAATCCTTATAGTAAGAGAGTTGACACGTTAGCGGCACCTGTCTCCTTGATCGTCAGTGACCCTGTTACTAGCAGAATTAAAAGGGTTCATCTGAGCCAGGTGAAGGCTGTGTAATTGTAAACTCATCTGTTTGATGTAAACTGTAATATCTTGTACATAGACCATTGTAAAACATGGCATTGGTAGTAGCTTAAGTCATGTTATATTTCCCATTGTATAAGTGTCAGGGATTATCAGGACCACAGTGTTCTCAGAGACTTCAGTGGTGGACTGACAATAATGACCAGTATCCGTATGGCACCCAAATCTTGTGACTGATTGACGTTTCCCAGGTGCTACGTACCCATATTACCCCTGCTGTGTCTACCTCTTAGATATGTGTCAGCAACGTGCGCACGTGGTTTAATTATGTAAGTTTCCATCATCTATGCTGATATGTGGGCTAGATAATCCTTCTATTATGCTGTGTGACAATCGCCATTGCCAGTGTATCGACAACATCTACTTGGCAGTATGAGCATGGTACTGGTCACACTGTATTTATCGTTTTTGTGCCACTATCAATCCTGTCGACGACATTGACTTTGTGCTGTTGCCATTACATCATTAGGCTACAGACTGTGATTACTTCCATCTCTATATGTATGTGCCTTGTGACACTTTAATTCAGTTTCGCCGATCTGTGCGAACTGTCACACTTCGCCAGTCGCTAACTGTATTTACCGATGTACTCCAACTGTGCTTATCGCCCATCCCTGGGGGGTGAGGCTATAGCGGTATAATTTGGAGGGGACTGGTATTACTACTGCCATCTATAACTGTTGTATGGGTGGAATTTATAATGCATCTTTTAACTATGCCTCATCAACTGTTAGACAGCGATTGGCTGCAATTTGTTAATTGTGGTACATCTAATATCTTGATTGGACGTCGTGGAGTGATGTCTACGGTCTTTATTCTTTGACTCCGCGGGGCGTGAGTCAATGGTTGACATGCGTTGACCTATGAACAGGGAGATGGCCATGGCCGAACTTTACTAAGGCCGTGACACTGGAGATCCGACAACGTCTCTTGAAGTCAAGCATTTATGACTTCTGTGTTCGTAATTTTTAAACAAGTCTAACGTTGTGTATCATTATATTTTGTGTTGAGCGTCAATTAACTTAATGGCATTGTTTCAAATTCAAAGTATACTGAAGATATTTTATGTGTTATAGTTTAATAAATTAATCTACACGCTATTTGGCATCCTGGAACGGCATTAATTTACGGCAAAGGTGAGCTTTCTCATGCTGCAGTATGTATAAGAGTGACAATTCACACCGTTTTTTAAGCCATTCTGTGTTTGTATTTTTAAGTTAGAAACAGAAGAATGATTGTGTTATTTTATTTTACGTTGTACAAGCATGACAAGTATGACAATAACAACTAAAGCTAGGCTTAATTTCAGATGCCAAGGCATTGCTGTGTTCCTTCGTACTCCAGCAACTATGATTCTACTAGACAGTTGTGTGGTGCCAATTATAATGTATCTGCTTTAAAAAAATTTAAGCTGAGAAGAAGATAAGAGTGCAGTGTTTGCTACGATTAAGGTCTGTGTCGGGATATTTGATGTTTTGATGTTGTACATGTTTTATTGTGAACTGTGTTTGTTGTAACCTTAAAAAACAAAAGAAGTGTAGATCGAGCAGTCCTTGTAAAATTGTGTATTCGCGAGTCTAAGTACTGCATTACACGACACATGATATGATATGTACAAACAGTAACATCTGGCGACCGTGACAGGACAGTTCTGGCCGTGTAATAATCCCATGGAGGTAAAAGAAGAGAAAACTTGGCTCGCGGTACACCTTTCGATTTCGACCGACGTAAAGACATGGCTGCTTTAAATGTATTATTGAAAGAAAGAACACAGTTACGTCGTTTATTTACAAGAGCGTTTAACATATTCCAGAACAAGATTGCTGAGGAAAATGTGACGCACGAAGATGTTTTCACCAGTTTTAAGGTACTCGAAGATAAGGCCGATCGACTGTTTACACTTGATGAGAGAATCCATCATACCAATGAAGATGTAGCTGCAGAATATGAAGAAGTCGAATCATATCGAGATAAGTGGACAATGAAGTGTTTCTCAGACTAGCAGTTCTCGGGGGGCACAGTTCAAAGTAGCGAGCTGGATGACTCCTGGGACAAGGGCTTATGAGCTGGTGAATGGTTTTCCACCTACAGTTGTTAAAAACACGTTATGGTCGAAAGGATTTATTAATAGAGCGTTACGTAAGAGACATTATAAATCTAGTGACTCAAAAACCTTCCCTGTCAGTGTTGTATGATCGAATTGAGGTTAATGCTAGGTCACTAGAATCAATGGGTCTAACTACTGACAACTATGCTGCATTATTATTTCCTCTCGTGGAGTCTTGCTTGATTCACGAATTGATCCATGTGTGGCAGAAGAGAGGAGATAATATGCAAGAAGCTGGGTCACAAGAAAAGCTCAAAGGACTCTTAGAATTTCTGAAATCTGAAGTAGAAAATGAAGAATACTTGCAGCTAACTAGGATGGTTAAAGCTAAAAAATCAAAACCTTTGAGAAAATCTGATGTTCCAACTGCTCAAGGTTTAGTTTACACTAGTGGTGTAGATAATGCATGTGCTTTCTATAAAATAGAGACTCGTGCTTCATCGCAATGCCAACAGGTAAAAAAGATGACTCTCGAAGAAAAGAAAGCTAGACTCTCCCAAAACGGTGCATGCTTCAAGTGTTTCAAGGTTGGGCATGTTGCAAGAAAATGTTACGCTCGCCTCTCCTGCAATGTGTGTAAGCGGCAACATTATCCGGTCATGTGTGATCTGTCAGAAAGGAAAGTTGAGAAAGAGTCGCAGGCTTCACCTCAGTATAGGTCAGTAACTAATTTCTGCATTAATTCCTCGTATGCCTATCTTCAAACTGTCTTGGTTAGAATAGTGCATGGATATAATCAGGAACTTGTGCGTGTCCTTCTGGACTCTGCTTCACAGCGTTCTTACGTGAAAGAAGAACTGGCAGAGAGGTTAGGTCTTCAGGTGATTAGAACAGTGACTATGAGCCATGCTGTGTTTGATGGTATTAGAATAGAAATATAGAATAGAAATATATTTATTTAAAGTTAATTACAAGTAGGACCAGAGGTCCCTTTGGCTGTAACTAACTGCCACTTTAACTTAAATGTATCACCTAACATACAAAATCTAATGAAAGAATACATAAAAAGCGTAAGATACATTTTCCTACAGAGGATATAAGAATAAGATTAAAAACTAAACATCTAGGAGGTTACAATAATACTTTAACATTTCATAAACATACACTATACTAACAAGGAACAGAAGACGAAAGAGAAACCTAAGAATTTTAAAGCCGAGGATGAATTAAGAGTAAAACTGAGCATCTAAAATGTATCTAGGGGATTATGATATTTCGTACTATTTAATTAATTTGGTGAAAATTCATTTACATGGCTTAATAAGTGGAAAGGTAGCGGTATTTAAGATATTTTTTCTGAGTTCCTACACTACTTTGCTGAATTTCATATAGTTTAAGATCGTTGTATAATTGAGAGGCAGTGACAATGAACGACTTACTGCACTTTACCGTACGATGCTGTGGAAGCTGAAGGGTGTTAGCTGTAAACCTATTGTCCCGGTCGTGCACTTGACTCATCTGAACAAAGGACTTGGTCAAATATGAGGGAGCATTCGATTTTAAAATTCTCAGAAGTAAACAAGCAGCTGAGTATGATCGTCTATCCCTGAGTTTCAACCACTCTGCGGCTTTGTAGTAAGATGTTACGTGACAGTCTTTACGAATATTGAAGACGAATCGAACACAGGCATTCTGAATACGTTGGAGTTTGCTATTATATTTCTCAGAGATATCGCTGTAAATTACAGCGCCGTAATCTAAAATAGGAAATACCACAGTTTGGATAAGCATCTTTCTCACCGAGAAAGGAAGATACGGCAAGTTTCGTCGAAACTGATGCAATATGCCAGATACTTTCTTGACCAAGTGCTTGGCATGAACGGTCCAGGACAGAGTGTTATCCATTAGAATACCTAAATTCTTAACACATTCCTGATACTTGACTACAGAACCGTTTACAATTACTGGAGGAATGTCCCTGTTGAAAAGATTTGATAAGTTTCTTCGATATCCTAGAAAAATAGCTAAAGTTTTGTTTTCATTTAATAGTAAATTATGACTTAGTGTATATTGATGTAGCCTTTCTATATCTAGATTTATTTTACTAATACTTTCGACAACACGATTCACAGGAAAATGGTAATAGATCTGTAAATCATCGGCATACATATGATGTCTCGTGTAGCGTAAAACTCCAGGCAGATCGTTTATGTACACCGAAAACAAAACGGGACCCAACACGGAACCCTGAGGGACGCCAGAATGCACACTAGACCACTTAGAAAAATTTTGTTTGTCAAATACTACACGCTGAGATCTCCCTTTCAAGAACGATTCAAACCAAGGGAGAGCTGATAGAGATATGCCCATTGTACGTAATTTAGTCAGAAGGAGGTCATGATGAACTCTATCAAATGCCTTGCTTAAATCGAATAATACTAGAAGCGTTAGTTCCTTTCTGTCCATTGCAAACTTGATATCATCGGTGACTTTGAGAAGTGCCGTCGTAGTGCTATGGCCTGTTCGAAAACCAGACTGAAATGTGTTAAGAATAGAATGAGTATTTAAATACGAAGTGAGTTGTTGGTAAACAATCCTTTCTAATCCTTTACCTAATATTGACAAAATACTGATTGGCCTGAAATCATCAAATTTTTGAGGAGAAGGAACTTTAGGAACAGGTCTTATATTGGCCATTTTCCATACAGCTGGAAATACTCCTGACTGTAAACAGAAATTATACAGGTGAGCTATAACCGGAGTGATTATATCCAAACAGTTCATTAGGAGGGGATGTGAGATACCATCTGGTCCAACAGCCTTGGTATTCATGCTCTTAAATACCTTGACTATATCCTCTGGGTAAATGTACGAAAAGTGAAAGAGATCATGTTGAGGTTCATTTGTGTTCATGTAACTATGAATAATTTCGGATATTCTGTGAGAATTGTTCACTGGTGAGATCTTTAAGAAATAATCATTTTGCAATTCTGCAGATATGAATGAGGAAGTATGTTGCGAATTTTTCTTAGCAATACCTAATGATTTTATAGTCCCCCAGAGAGCAGACGGAGTTGTTCTCTTACTGAACAAAGAATGCATGTGTTTGACTTTAGCATCACGGATCGCGAGTTTGGTTTTATTACGCAAGATGCGAAACGTTTCAAAGTCTTCAGGTTTCCTGGTTTTGATGTGCTTTCTTTTTGCCTTGTCCCGCGCAGAGATTAATTTCTTTATTGTAGACGTTATCCACGGGTTAGGTGGGTGTTTGGCTCGAATTTAGTTTTAATGGGGCATGCTTGTCGTACAACGCGGAAATTAAACTATTAAATTTGATGACTTTATCATCGATATTACGCTGAGAAAATACTTCATACCAGGGAGCGGAAATTACGTCTTTTCGAAAATCTTCAGGATTAAAACTGCGGAAATCCCTAAATGTGATCCATTTTCTTTCATATTTGGGTGTCGATATAGAGAAGACAGCATATAGCATATCATGTCCAGAAAATCCACTCGCTGGGGTCTGCCCAAATTTAAGAAGGGTATCATTACAATTTGAAGCTATGGTCTCCTGTAGAACATCGTGTATTTGAACTTGTTCTTCAGAATCTTGATGATTCTAATCAGTTGAGACTGACTGCTCATAGCCAGCCTGTTATTTGCAGTCATGTTCCTCGCCTTAGAGCAGAACACGTCATGCAACTGGGACTGTCACACCTAGATGTGGGGAGAGATAAAGAAATAGAGATCCTTATCGGAGCAGATTTCCTAGGGTCAATTCTCTTGAATGAAAGTAGAATAGTGGGAGATTTGACGGCAATGTTGATTACATCAGCGCTCAGGTTGTGATGAGAGGGAAGCAACACCTACTCTGCTGAATATAGAGAAAGTGAATGACCTGTGGGAACTGGGCATTTTGGGGATAGAAGATCCTATCTCTGAAAAGAAAAAATGACACCTGGAAGAAGAAGCAAGACTAGATTTCCTGGAAACCGTACAGATAAAAGAAGACGGTAATTCGATTTCCATGGCTGAAAGATCATCTGCCCTTAGGTCCATCGCACGAGACAGCGGAAAAGCGGCTAGAAATTACAAAGAGAAAGCTTGACAGCAACGGGCTCTTAGAAGAATATGATAAAGTTTTTCAAGGCTGGCTTGATGAAGGGATAATAGAAGAAATTCCGGGTGATCAGGCTGGAATCTGTGGGCATTATCTTCCTCATCGACCTGTCATCAAGAATTCTGCAACAACACCAGTGAGGCCAGTCTTCGATGCTTCCGCGAGAAGAGGTAACAATCCTTCCCTCAACGACTGTCTAGAAAAGATTCCCAATCTCATCAAACGAATTTCTTCTCTCCTCCTACAGTTCCGAAAGAAGTCAGTTGGGGTTATTGCTGATATCCATAAGACGTTTCTACAACTTTCAATAGCACCAGAAGATAGAGATTTTTTGAGATTCCTGTGGGGCAAGGAAGAAGTGCAAACCTATAGGCATAATCAAGTAGTTTTTGGAGTGACATCGAGCCTTTTTTACTGGCAGCGGTGATTGACCACCTTCTAGACCAAGCCTTGCTAAATGCTCAAGATGCTGTTGGTATTATTAGACAGCTTAAGGACAGTTTTTATGTTGATAATTGTGTGACAAGTGTCTCAGATGCGGAGGAGCTGGAACTATTTGTTAGTACTGCTCAAGAGGTTTTTTCCCAACACAAGTTTGAGCTCAGAGATTGGGAGAGCACCGATTCTTTGCTTGAAGATGATTGTAAGTTGTCACTCGTCCTTGGAATAATGTGAAATCGCAAGGAGGATGTGCTTCGTTTGAATTGTGAGTCTCTGGAAAATATTTCACAAAGGAAGATAACTAAAAGGATAGTGCTGTCTACTGTCCATCGGATTTATGATCCAATAGGATTTTCGGTGCCCGTTATGCTGCTGCCGAAGCTTTTACTACAGAAAATAAATGAGGTCTCTTGAGACACGGAAATACCTTTGGAAATGAAAACCACATTTGGAAAATGGCTTTGTGAACTTCGAGAATTACATCAGTTGGAGATCCCCAGAAAATTCCAGAGGTATATATAAAACGTAGCCTTCACGTCTTCTGCGATGCGAGTCAAGGTGCATATGCCGCAGTGGTATTTTTACGTACGCATATGGAGTCAGGAGTTTACGTCTAGCTCCTTCAAGCAAAATCAAGAGTAGCTCCTTTACCCCGGCCGACCATTCCTCGACTCGAGCTCATGGGAGGAACAATAAGTGCTCGGTTGTTGTCAACTGTGAGAAAAGATTTTGACGCTGAGTCAGTTTACTTGTGGACAGATTCTACGACAGTGTTGACATGGATGGTCAGTCTTCGTTGAAAACAGGGTCGGGGAAATAAGACAACTGACTCAAAAGGAATCTTGGAGGCATGTGCCTGATCTGCCTACTCGAGGATGTGGGACAAGAGAACTTATAACCTCCAGATGGTGGGAGGGGCCATCGTGGTTGTACCTTCCAGCGGAAGAATGGCCTTCAGATTGCAGCGTCAGGAATGAAGATGAAATTATGCATGAAAGAAGAAAGACTGCCACAAGCCTCGTCGTCACAGAAGATCCATTAAGGTCAGACTGGTACTGCAAATATTTTTCTCGATTTTACAAGATAGTGAGATTGATTGGTTGGATCAAACGTTTTATTTTTAACTGTAAGTCTAAAGGGAGAAAAAGTGGAGAGCTGAGTTCTTCAGAATTGGAAGACTGCGAAAGAACAGTTATTAAACTTATCCAGAATGAGAGTTTTCGAGGACCTGAGGATCAAAAGCTGATTTCAATTGTAGCAATCCTGGACGAACATGGTATTTTGCGAGTGAATATCAGAGAGGGAGGATAAATTTGAGTTTTGTCAGCCCGCTGTCTTGCCGGGAGATCACCCTACTGTTCAGAGACTTATTCATGGTACTCATGTTCAGAATTGTCATGTAGGCCCACAGACTCTGTTGGGTATTCTCAGAGGAAGATTCTGGATCTTGAATGGACGAAGAGTCGTGAGATCATGTGTGCGAAAATGTGTTATTTGCAAGATATATAAGAAAGAGAGACAAAAGGTTTCTACACCACCTCTACCTCACGATCGCGTGAAGTAGTTGGTGTTGACTTGGCTGGCCCGTTAATTGTGAGAGGTAATCAGCAGATGTGGGTATGTTTGTTCGCATGCACTGTGTACCGAGCAGTACATTTGGAACTGCTCGCATCGCTATCTACAGACTCTTTTCTTCAACGACTACGAAGATTTATATCACGTAGAGGAAGGCCTTCGACAACTTATAGTGACAAGGGAACAAATTTTAGAGGTGCAAGTAACACGATGGCTAAGCTTAACTGGCAGCAGATGGAGTCTTATTGTAGCATTCGAAGAATGGCATGGAAATGTAACCCTCCCACAGCCTCGTGATGGGGTGGTTGGTGGGAGAGATTGATGGGACTGTTGAAAGACCTGCTTCGTAAAGTTCTGGGAAAATCTTCCCTGACATCTGAAGAATTAATGACTTTTATGCGAGTGTGAGGCAGTTATATATAGCCGACCATTGACTGCAGACATAGAAAATCGTGATGACTTGAGATAAATCACACCAGCGATGTTTCTGCAAGAGGTCCATG
This sequence comes from Anabrus simplex, assembly GCF_040414725.1. Classification (NCBI taxonomy): domain Eukaryota; kingdom Metazoa; phylum Arthropoda; class Insecta; order Orthoptera; family Tettigoniidae; genus Anabrus; species Anabrus simplex. The sequence continues at coordinate 5,099,427 of NC_090271.1, forward strand.
AGATAGATATACCGGATCTGGATGCGATGGGTGGACCTCAACTGAGGAAGAGAGCAGCCTATCGACTGCTATTGAGAAATGTACTTCGTCAGAAATTTCGAAAGGAGTACCTTGGCCAACTTCAGTTGAAACAGAAGCAGCATGACAAATTTAGCAAAGGAGATGTGCTCATTGAGATGGACTAGAGTGGCCGCTGGGCATTATCGGAGATCTGTTACCGTGTAAGAGTTGTGAGGCGTCATGCGACCTGTTCAACATCTGTTCCCTGTCATCAGTTGATGCCTCGAAGAGAGAGGCAGGCCGTACTAAACCTGCACGGCTTCTGGACTGATTGTTGTAATTTTGTTGAAAGGCTGCAAGGTGGGAGAATGTCGGGATATTTGATGTTTTGATGTTTTCATGTTTTATTGTGAACTGTGTTTGTTGTAACCTTAAAAAAGAAAAGAAGTGTAGATCGAGCAGTCCTTGTAAAATTGTAGTATTCGCGAGTCTAAGTATTGCGTTAAATGGATTTAAGATACCTAATTATTACACGACACATGATATGGCATGTACAAACATTAATAGTCTGTGAAATAAAAATAAATATATTTAAGCAAGGACATGTTTGATTTAGTTTCCTATTCATTGAACATAACTGACGAAACAGACATATGCAGCGAATTTTCCAGTGTGCTAGTGAAAGTAAATGAAATAGAAGTAGACTTTGATAACATGTTTGCTTTCGTTTACATTTCAGGTTATGTAGCCTTTAAGCTAGCCAGTAAACTTAATTGCAGGTACCGTATCTCGAACATATCAAATGAAACAGTGAAAAATGGCCTGCTTAATAGCTTAAACAGAGGTAGGTTATCTGTCCCATTAGAATTGCTCTTAAATGTGAGTGCAGATGTTAATCTCTGAGGAATATGAAGTAGCATTCTTTCAGAGTAAGAAATGTGTATTGATTCAGCTTGCTAGGCAAAGTGTAAGTGATACAAGGGAGTGCTGCTCATATTGTGAAAATCCTCTATATTAACTTATCTGCCTATCTTTGCCTTATTTTGCAAATATTTTGATCAACAACTACACGAAACATGTTAATGATGCTGATGCCATGGTTAAGAGTTCTCGCAAGAAAAGGAAACTGATGACCCTGGAGTAATTTGTTTACAAAAGCTAGTTTCTTTGACTTGAACTGGCAGGAATTTCCATAATTTGGTGCCAGTCATCACAAATGATCTATTATTTTTGTGCGGTGCAGTGGAATAGAAAGAATGAATCTAGAACGTGTATTTAAGTTGTGAAATGATGATAAAAAGGTGAATTTAGAAGAAATATACATTGGCTGACTTTCAGCTACCACTCTGATCACCATCGTTAAAGTGTGTAGCTGCCGACCTTTATCAGACATCAGCCATGAGACAGCCTGATAGTATGGGGTGATATGAATATCGTGCCCCATATTGTAAATAAATCGGAGGCAGGAATTCAGTGCTGGTTGAAGTTTAAGTGTTTCTTCTCTCGTCATGTCAACTAAAACAATGTCAAAAGAATCAAGAATAGGGAGAATGAGTGTCTGTATTAGTTTGGCATTTACAGTAGCTCAAATGGAAATACATCCCTCTGCCGTTTAAGAGAGCGAAGCACTCCAAAAAATCTTTTTATGTATTTCTTTCGTGTGATCAGACCAATCAAGTGTTTCATTCATCATTACGCCGAGATTGTTAACCGTTTTATTGTAGGGAATAATGTTACCATTCAGTAGGATAGGCGGGATTGCGACATTGTTTGAACAGCTCAGCAATTTTCGTGATCCAATTATCATTGCCTGAGGTTTTGTGCAGTTTAGTATAAGAGAATTTCGTTGTGCATATATATTGAGTCGTCGGAGGTCATTGTTAATATCTTGTCTTGCAGTGTCGATACATTTGAAGATCGTCAGCATAGAGGTGGTGTGTGTTATTTCCTCTCACAGATTGATATTGTTACGGGGTGCCAGGGTGAACGGGTCTAACTACAAAGTCAAGAATGGAATTTAAAACTTTAACCCAGGTTATATTTTAATTTATTTTTTAGAATTTCAAACTTAACAATCTTTCACTAAGTGAACTCAATAATATATCAGGTACAATGACAAACTAGAAACAAGACAAGAAAGATCCCAATTTTAGTTATATTTACACTCTTGGGCGACACGCCCATAGTTTTACAATTTTGAGCTCTTAGCTCAGTTTTACCAAAGCACACATTTTAATGTAAGGGCAGAAAATCCCCAATACATGGAGCACTAGCTCCAACAATGACAATTTCAGGCCTCCCAGAGGCACTATTACAACACTTGTAACGTGCTCTCAGTTCACAAGCCTACTCAAGGCAATATCAGACTTTACAATTACTTGCCCTCAAGGCACAGCGTACACAAATAAAACGGGGGTATCTAGTACCCAACCTACTGGGCCTTAGCAGAAAAAGAACAGGTTAAGTAAATGGCCCGGAACACCAAGTTAAATGGAGGCGTGTACTTGCACTCCTAAATATGCATTTTTGAAACGTAAAAGGCACTAGGCCGATGAAACAGGGGATATTCCAAAACTATGGGGGTGACCCGTATAAGAAAGAAATTTAAGACATTACAGAAAGGAAGAAAACCAGTTACAACACGTAGTCACCTCAATCCAATATGAAGGGGAGCTCGAGAGGGTACATCACTCTCTATCCCAGAATTACAGTTGCAGATTTTATGAAGTTTTTATATAAGCCGGCAGAAAATGATATTTTTAGAAAAGTCTGTTACATGGTAAAAGTTTCGGACCTTTCCCGCGGGTTAAACTGCTGAGCTAGCAAGAAATAAAGATGTTAAACGGCCATCACCTTGTTGAAAACCTGCTACCTGATGAAAGAGGCACCTCCCACCTCCTGTTTCACATACACACACTTAGTTAGATGTTGATCAAGAGGCCAGAGCCGTGAAAATCCGCAGTTTATAAAACCTCGGGGAACATTCGAGTTCTTTCATGAATAATCAAGACACACCCACAGAATTTTATTCGAGGATACAAAATTTACATTCCAAATCGAAGAAGAAATATGTGATTGGTTGGAAATTAATCACAGAAATTCTTGATTGGTTAAATTCAAAACAGGCGGAAAGAAAGGATAAATATTGCCAACCCAAAAATGAATGAACGAAATTTAGTAAAGGAAAAACTTATGAATACAAAATTTCTTCAAAAAGTTCCTTCACTTAGCACCAGGGTGCATGATCATAGTTTTTTGTAGTGACCTCTCTGAGAGAATGTCCAAATTTCTTGATGAACGGAAAACAGAAAGAAGTTGAAATTCACACAGTACCAGCAACTTCATAATCACAAACTTACGGTAGTGACATCTTCAGAGGAAACGTTTAAATAGGTCTAGTTCCAAGTTCTTCTGTAGAGAAGATTTAATTGGCGCAAGATTTGAATGTGCGGCGTAGGGGTGTACCTCCCGGTACAGATATAAATACAGAAAATCGGGGGTCCTGGAATACTGCCCTGTGGGGCAACACTAAGATTCATTTTCCATTCAGAGGCCCTGTTGTTTACTGTTACACGCTGTTGACGGTTACACAAATAAGAACTAAAACACCTTATGCGCAGCCAGGTCGAAATTTAGCAGTTCTATTTTCTTTATCATAGTCGGAATTTCTATAGTGTGAAAGGCGCTACTGAAGTCGAGAAGGATAAGTACAGTGAGCAGTCGTTTGTTCCTAGTGTTTCTAATGTTTTCAGTAACCTTCAAAAGTGTTGTCGCGGTACTGTGAACCTCTGTGCATTGTTGGATGCGCTTGTGAACGGTTGGCTGTTGAGAGAGCTCTTGCATTATTGTCGTGATAAAGTAGTTAAAACCTATTAAAATAGCTTAATTTTGTGTGTTTGTGATTCATTTATTTATATTTATATAGTGGTGCTTAATGCTTGTTGGTAGAAATTGGGAGTAGTGATATTTATTTAAATTTTATAACAAGTAATTCAGTTGGTCTTCAGTAAATTACGTGTTTTAGGTTACGTAGGCTAGCTAGCTGTACCTTGTTTCGAATTTAGGTCTAGGAAATAATTTAGGTAATAGTAGTATAATTGGATGGTTCGGCCACCTCCTCCTCCGGCTCCCAGGGGCCTGCTCCTCCTCCTCCTCCCGAGGGGCCTTCCCAGGGGCCTCCTCCACCGCAGCCAGGGGCCTCTTCCAGTGCTGCCAACTTAACCTTACTACCGCGAAATTTGAATTGGTAAACAAAGCCACAGGCTTTTTTTGACAGCCACGTGCTTTTTGACAGACAACAACGCATCGCTAACCTCATACTGCCATCTTGACGGGCCTAAACCTCAGTGCTACCAACTTAACCTAACTAGCGTGAGATTTGAATCGGTAAACAAATCCACGTGCTTTTTGACAGCTGTCATCCGCCATCTTTAATCAAGAGAGCACCGTGCTGCCCTCTTGCAGGTAATTTCGTCAGCTGTCATCCGCCATCTTTAATCCACAGAGCACAGTGCCGCCCTCTTGCGGGCAATTTCGTTAGTTGTCATCCGCCAATTTTAATCAAGAGAGCACAGTGCTGCACTCTTTAGTTAAAATGTGGTGGTGGCAAATTCCACGTGCTCTTCTTTGGAAACAAACCCACGTGCTTTTTTGACAGCTGTCATCCGCCATCTTTAATCAACAGAGCACAGTGCTGCAATCTTTAGCTGAAATGTGGTGGCGGTAAATTCCACATCCACCATCTTTAATCAACAGAGCACCGTGCTGCTATCATGCGGGCAATATCGTCAGCTGTCATCCGCCATCTTTAATCTACAGAGCACCGTGCTGCCCTATTTATAGCATGTAGTAGCGGGCAATTTGAAAAGTTCTGTCATCCGCCATCTTTAATCTACAGAGCACCGTGCTGCCCTCTTACGAGCAATTTCATTAGCTGTCATCCGCCATCTTTAATCAACAGAGCACCGTGCTCCACTCTTGCAGGTAATTTCGTCAGCTGTCATCCGCCATCTTTAATCAAGAGAGCATCGTGCTGCGCTCTTTATCGTAGTAGCGGACAATTTAAAAGGACGTGTCAAGTAATACCTTTGTTCTAAGAGAAAAAATAAAAATAATAAGACTACAGTTCTGAACAGCTTGCGTAGGATAGCGATTGTTATAACCTCCTTTTCACTGCTCTGTCAAGGCATAGCTTTATCGAATACTTGACAGTAGTATAATTGGACAGTTCGGGCGCCACCTCCACCTCAGGCTCCCAGAGGCCACCTCCACCTCCACCTCAGCCAGAGGCCTCCCAGATGCCTCCTCCACCTCCACCTCAGCCAGAGGCCTCCCAGAGGTCTCCTCCACCTCCCGCGGGAAATTTGAATTTGTAAACAAAGCCACGTGCTTTTTGACAGCTGTCATCGACAACAACGCATCGCTAACCTCAGTACTGCTATCTTGACGGGCCTAAACCTCAGTAGTGCCAACTTAACCTAACTAGCGCGAGGTAAACAAAGCCACGTGCTTTTTGACAGCCACGTGCTTTTTGACAGATTCGTAAACAAAGCCACGTGCTTTTTGACAGCTGTCATCGACAACAACGCATCGCTAACCTCAGTACTGCCATCTTGACGGGCCTAAACCTTAGTGGTACCAACTTAACCTAACTAGCATGAGGTAAACAAAGCCACGTGCTTTTTTGACAGCTGTCATCCGCCATCTTTAAACCACAGAGCACTGTGCTGCCCTCTTGCGCCACCTGTCATCGGCAGTGCTGCCATCTTGACGGGCCTAAACCTTAGTGCTACCAACTTAACCTCACTAGCTCGAGATAAACAAATCCACGTGCTTTTTGACAGCCACGTGCTTTTTTTTGACAGCTTTCATCCGCCATCTTTAATCTATAGAGCACAGTGCTGCCCTCTTTAGCTACTTACCTTTGAAATGTGGTGGCGGATAATTTGAAAAATGCTTTTCGACAAGCAGCCATCTTTAATCCAGAGAGAACAGTGCTGCCCTCTATGTGGTGGCGGCGAATTGAAAAATTCCACGTGCTCTTGTTTGAAAACAAACTCACGTGCTTTTTTGACAGCTGTCATCAGCCATCTTTAATCTATAGAGCACAGTGCTGCCCTCTTTAGTTTGAAATGTGGTGGCGGTAAATTCCACGTGCTCTTGTTTGGAAACAAAGCCATGTGCTTTTTGACAGTTGTCATCCGCCATCTTTAATCAACAGAGCACCGTGCTGCTATCATGCAGGCAATTTCATCACCTATCACCCGCCATCTTTAATCTACAGAACACCGTGCTGCCCTCTTTATGGCTACTACCTTAAGCATGTAGTAGCGGGCAATTTGAAAAGTTCTGTTAGCTATCATCCACCATCTTTAATCAAGAGAACACCGTGCTGCCATCTTTAGTTGAAATGTGGTGGCGGCAAATTCCACGTGCTCTTGTTTGGAAACAAAGCCATGTGCTTTTTTGACAGCTGTCATCCGCCATCTTTAATCAACAGAGCACCGTGCTGCTATTATGCGAGCAATTTCATCACCTATCACCCGCCATCTTTAATCTACAGAACACCGTGCTGCCCTCTTTATGGCTACTACCTTAAGCATGTAGTAGCGGGCAATTTGAAAAGTTCTGTTAGCTATCATCCGCCATCTTTAATCAAGAGAGCACCGTGCTGCCATCTTTAGCTAGATACCTTTGAAATGAGGTGGCGGCAAATTGAAAAAGTCCACGTGCTCTTGTTTGGAAACAAACTCACGTGCTTTTTTGACAGCTACCATCCGCCATCTTTAATCAACAGAGCATAGTGCTGCCCTCTTTAGTTTGAAATGTGGTGGCGGCAAATTCCACATGCTCTTGTTTGGTAAACATAGCCACGTGCAGCTGTCATCCGCCATCTTTAATCCAGAGAGCACCGTGCTGCCCTCTTTATCGCAGTAGATGTAAATTCGTCACCTGTCATACGCAGTGCTGCTATCTTTAGCTAGATACCTTTGAAATGTGGTGGTGGATAATTTAAAAAGAAAAATTCTACAGCAGTCCTCTCTCGACGCTAATTACATAAGATGGCGGCTATACATGACTCCTTAAGGGTGCTTACGCAAGATGGCTGCTATACATAGACGCCCTTGGGATGCTTGCGCAAGATGGCAGTTATACATGGCTCCTTATGAGGGATGCTTGCGCGAGATGGTGGTTGCTCTTATGGGACGGCTTAAGGGTCCTTGGCTAGAGACTCCCTAAGGATGCTTGCGCAAGATGGCGGACACAAGATGGCGGCTATACGCAACTCCTTATGAGACGCCTTAAGGGTGCTTGCGCAAGATGGTTGCTACTCTTAGCTTAGAGGCTAACGTGTCGTGATAGTTCGATTCATTAAATTTAGGGCTTAAATGCAAAATGTTAAATATCTCGAAAGCGATGCATCGTAGAGCAAAACGGACAAAATTTTTCTGCCTAGTCCCTCGGTTCGCAGTATGAGGAACAAGAAAATCATAGTCTAATGATGGGATCAACGGTTCGGTTCCTACTTAGGCCCTTTGGCATTTGCTCTGTTTTAGCTTGTATTGAAGCGAGTCTTCGTAACATGATCAGGTCTAGCTATGGTAGAGAGTATAACGTACCGTGCAGGATCGATTCATTAAATTTGGAGGCTTAAATGCAAAATGTTAAATATCTCAAAAACGATGCATCGTAGAGCAAAACGGACAAAATTTTTCCGCCTAATACGTAGGTCCATAGTATCAGGAACAAGAAAAAACATAGTCTAATGATGAGATCAACGGTTCGATTCCTACTTAAGCCCTTTGGCATTCGCAGCTATCTATTTCTTCAAGATGGTGGCTGCTCTTATGAGAAACAAGATGCCTTGAGACGTCCTAGGGATGCTTACGCAAGATGGCAGACACAAAATGGTGACTATACATAGCTCCTTATGAGACGGCCTAGGGGTGCTCGCACAAGATGGCGGCTACTCTTATGAAGAAAGCTAGCTTAGAGGCTACTGCGCAAGATAACAGCTGCTGTTATGCATGCGGTGGAGGGCAATTTGAAATTCTATCTGCTTAATCAACAGAGCACCCTGCCGCCCTCTTTAGCTGAAATGTGGTGGTGGATAATTTGAAAAATTCTTTTGACAGCTATCATCTTTAAAAACAATGGCGACTATACATAGGCTGTTAAGGCCTTATCATTCTCCTCCTCCTCCTCCTCCTCCCCCCCTCCACCTCCTTCTCTACCTCCTCCTCCGCCTCTTATGTCAAGGCATAGCTTTATATCGAACAAGTTTAAACCTGCATCGCGAAGGCAAGCGCGTGCAGCGATAACATTATTGTGCATGTTTAGACTTTCGAAACATAAGAAGAGTAGAATCAAATGCTGTACTCGATACGACATGTGATCAGAACATTGATTGATGCGTTCAGAAAACAAAATAAGTGATCAAGACTAGAATCGAACAATGTACTCAATACATCATGTGTTTAGAATATGTCATGGGATACGCTTGTTCTAAGAAGATCAGATTGAAACATAACAAGACTGGAACAGAACACTGTAATCGATGTTGTTAACTTCAACATGTGATCAGAACATTGATTGATGTGTTCAGAACACAAAATAAGTGATCATGACTAGAATCGAACACTGTACTCGATACAACATGTGATCAGAACATTGATCGATGTGTTCAGAACACGAAATAAGTGATCAAGACTAGAATCGAGCACTGTACTCAATACAACATGTATTTAGAACATGTTAGGGGGTACCCTTGTTCTAAGAAGATCAGAATGAAACATAACAAGACTAGAATCGAACACTGTAATCGATGTTGTTAACCTCAAGATATGATCAGAACATTGTTTGATGTGTTCAGAGCAAAAGTACAATTTTGATGATTTGCGCAGCTAACTCGCTCGGTAAACGATGTGGCCAAAGTATAACTTCAAATTATTTACCTTCCATCATTCGTCTTGTGTGTAAAAATCAGTCGAACAAGTTATCGCATAAACATAGCTGAAAAAAAATCGTGATAGGGTATGGAACCTAGGGGTTACATCTTGTCAGAAGAGCAAAAAGGATGAAAGGACTCTTCCTCCTCCTTACCGCACATTCCTTGAAGGGCTAATGGGCTAAAGGGCTAATGGGCTAAAGGGCTAAAGGGCTAATGGGCTAAAGGGCTAAAGGGCTAAAGGTGCAACAACCTCGTCGATCGCTATCAGCAAGAACGCTTGTACTTTGTAGAAAATTAATCTTTATTTGTAAATGGTTTCATGTTCAGAACAAGGAATGGAACCTAGGGGTTACGTCTTACCTAATAAAATCCCCGAGGTGCGATGAGTTACGTTTTTCGAACTAGTGTTTGGAACACTGAACTTTTCAAGATGGCAAGAGTGAGGTTAGCAATGTTCTGTTGTTGGATTTTAAATTCCACGCTACAACATGCATAAGGTGGCAGCCCTTGAGGTTTACTCCCGTAAAGATGGCAAGAGTCAGGTTAGCAACGTTCCGTTGTTGGATTTTTAAAATTCCCCGCTATAACATGCAAAAGGTGGCAGCCTTGAGGTTTACCGCCGTAAAGATGGCAGCAGTGAGGTTAGCGACGCTCCATTGTCCTTCAAAGTGAGGTTAGGGTTCGTCAAGAAGACAGCTGTCAAAAAAGCACGTGGCTATGTTTACCAAACAAGAGCACGTGATCGTGACGTCACGGTCACGTAATCAATCCTTAGCTCGACGTCGCTAAGAGCAGTATTAGGGTTAGCTATGCTTAAAAGTCTTGGGAACAGAGCAGCAGTATGAATTGCTATGTTTCAAAGCGTGTACACATGACCTATCGATTTTACATGCATCGACCATCGAACTAAACTTCACCCGCTAGATCGTGCTGCTATCTTAGCATAACCTATACCCATAAAATTAAAGTACAATGAGTAGCCATGTTTCAAAGCGTGTACACATCACCTATCGATTTTGCACACATCGACTCTCGTACTAAACTTCTTCCGCTAGATTGTGCTGCTATCTTAGCATAACCTATACGCGTGACCTTAAGGTACAAAGAATAGCCATGTTTCAAAGCGTGTACACATTACCTATCGACTTTGCATGCAACAAATATCGTACTAAACTTCTTCCGCTAGGTTGTGCTGCTATCTTAGCATAACTTATACACATGAACTTAAAGTACAAAGAATAGCCATGTTTCAAAGCGGGTACACATTACTTATTGATTTTGCATGCATCAAATATCGTACTAAATTTCTTCCGCTAGATTGTGCTGCTATCTTAGCATAACCTATACCCATGAACTTAAAGTACAATGAATAGTCATGTTTCAAAGCGTGTACACATCAACTATCGACTTTGCATGCAATAAATATCGTACTAAACTTCTTCCGCTAGGTTGTGCTGCTATCTTAGCGTAACTTATACACATGAACTTAAAGTACAAAGAATAGCCATGTTTCAAAACGTGTACACATTACCTATCGATTTTGCAAGCATCGACTCTCGTACTAAACTTCTTCCGCTAGATTGTGCTGCTATCTTAGCGTAACCTATACGCATGACCTTAAGGTACAATGAATAGTCATGTTTCAAAGCGTGTACACATCAACTATCGAATTTGCATGTATCGACTCTCGTACTAAACTTCTGCAGGTAGATTGTGCTGCTATCTCAGCATAACTAAGACGCATGAACTTAAAGAACAAAGAATAGCTATGTCTCAAAACGTGTACACATTACCTATCGATTTTGCAAGCATCGACTCTCGTACTAAACTTCTTCCGCTAGATCGTGCTGCTATCTTAGCGTAACCTATACGCATGACCTTAAAGTAAAAAGAATAGCCATGTTTCAAAGTGTGTACACATTACCTATCGACTTTGCATGCAACAAATATTGTACTAAACTTCTTCCGCTAGGTTGTGCTGCTATCTTAGCATAACCTGTACGCATGAACTTAAAGTACAAAGAATAGCCATGTTTCAAAGCGTGTACACATTACTTATTGATTTTGCATGCATCAAATCTCGTACTAAATTTATTCCGCTAGATTGTGCTGCTATCTTAGCATAACCTATACCAATGAACTTAAAGTACAATGATTAGTCATGTTTCAAAGCGTGTACACATCAACTATCGAATTTGCATGTATTGACTCTCGTACTAAACTCCTTCCGCTAGATCGTGCTGCTATCTTAGCATAACCAATACGCATGACCTTAAAGTAAAAAGAATAGCCATGTTTCAAAGTGTGTACACATTACCTATCGATTTTACAAGCATCGACTCTCGTACTAAACTTCTTCCGCTAGATTGTGCTGGTATCTTAGCATAACCTATACGCATGGCCTTAAGGTACAAAGAATAGCCATGTTTCAAAGCGTGTACACATTACCTATCGATTTTGCATGCAATGACTCTCGTACTAAACTTCTTCCGCTAGATTGTGCTGGCATCTTAGCATAACTTATACACATGAACTTAAAAGTACAAAGAATAACCATGTTTCAAAGCATGTACACATTACCTATGGATTTTGCATGCATTGACTCTCGTACTAATCTCCTCCCGCTAGATTGTGCTGCTATCCTAGCATAACCTATACGCATGACCTTAAAGTAAAAAGAATAGCCATGTTTCAAAGTGTGTACACATCACCTATCGATTTGCATGCAACAAATATCGTACTAAACTTCTTCCGCTAGATTGTGCTGCTATCTTAGCATAACTAAGATGCATGAACTGAAAGTACGAAGAATAACCATGTTTAAAGCGTGTACTCATTACTTATCGATTTTACATACATCGACTCTCGTACTAAACTTCTTGCGCTAGATTGTGCCGCTATCTTAGCATAACCTGTACGCATGAACTTAAAGTACAAAGAATAGCCTTGTTTCGAAGCGTTTACACATTACCTAATGATTTTGCACGAAACGACTATCATACTAAACTTTTCCCACTAGATTGTGCTAAAATCATGTAAGTGTGCTGCTATCTTAGCATAACCTATCGATTTTACATGCATCTACTATCGTACTAGACTTCTTCCGCTAGAGCATGTAGCAATCGCTTTTGTGTATCCCTAACCCATGTGCACGAATATGTTTACCAAACAAGAGCACGTGATCGTGACGTCACGGTCACGTAGTATGCTGCCTCAGCATGCAAAGTTCAATGTCTACACCTACGTAGTTAACACTCTGCTATGTTCACAAGATTTTTATACATCACTATTCTTTATGCTTTAAGTTCATTCACATAGGCTATGCTAAGATAGCAGCACAAACACATGCGAACTTTGTACATTCTAATGGAATAAGTTTAGTACTGTGTGCGTCATGGATACATGATGTGTGCACGCATTTAATCTTGACTATACGTAATGCTGCTGCTTTGTTTACAAGATTTTTATACATTGCTATTCTTTATGCTTTAAGTTCGTGCACGCACAAGCGATACTCGTACGCTCTAGCAGGAGAAGTTTAGTACGATATTCGATACATACATTATCGATAGGTGATGTGTACACGCTTTAGAACATAGCTCATCTTTATGCTTTAAGTTCGTGCACATGGGTTAGGGATACACAAAAGCGATTGCTACATGCTCTAGCGGAAGAAGTCTAGTACGATAGTAGATGCATGTAAAATCGATAGGTTATGCTAAGATAGCAGCACACTTACATGATTTTAGCACAATCTAGTGGGAAAAGTTTAGTATGATAGTCGTTTCGTGCAAAATCATTAGGTAATGTGTAAACGCTTCGAAACAAGGCTATTCTTTGTACTTTAAGTTCATGCGTACAGGTTATGCTAAGATAGCGGCACAATCTAGCGCAAGAAGTTTAGTACGAGAGTCGATGTATGTAAAATCGATAAGTAATGAGTACACGCTTTAAAACATGGTTATTCTTCGTACTTTCAGTTCATGCATCTTAGTTATGCTAAGATAGCAGCACAATCTAGCGGAAGAAGTTTAGTACGATATTTGTTGCATGCAAATCGATAGGTGATGTGTACACACTTTGAAACATGGCTATTCTTTTTACTTTAAGGTCATGCGTATAGGTTATGCTAGGATAGCAGCACAATCTAGCGGGAGGAGATTAGTACGAGAGTCAATGCATGCAAAATCCATAGGTAATGTGTACATGCTTTGAAACATGGTTATTCTTTGTACTTTTAAATTCATGTGTATAAGTTATGCTCAGATGCCAGCACAATCTAGCGGAAGAAGTTTAGTACGAGAGTCAATGCATGCAAAATCGATAGGTAATGTGTACACGCTTTGAAACATGGCTATTCTTTGTACCTTAAGGCCATGCGTATAGGTTATGCTAAGATACCAGCACAATCTAGCGGAAGAAGTTTAGTACGAGAGTCGATGCTTGTAAAATCGATAGGTAATGTGTACACACTTTGAAACATGGCTATTCTTTTTACTTTAAGGTCATGCGTATTGGTTATGCTAAGATAGCAGCACGATCTAGCGGAAGGAGTTTAGTACGAGAGTCAATACATGCAAATTCGATAGTTGATGTGTACACGCTTTGAAACATGACTAATCATTGTACTTTAAGTTCATTGGTATAGGTTATGCTAAGATAGCAGCACAATCTAGCGGAATAAATTTAGTACGAGATTTGATGCATGCAAAATCAATAAGTAATGTGTACACGCTTTGAAACATGGCTATTCTTTGTACTTTAAGTTCATGCGTACAGGTTATGCTAAGATAGCAGCACAACCTAGCGGAAGAAGTTTAGTACAATATTTGTTGCATGCAAAGTCGATAGGTAATGTGTACACACTTTGAAACATGGCTATTCTTTTTACTTTAATGTCATGCGTATAGGTTACGCTAAGATAGCAGCACGATCTAGCGGAAGAAGTTTAGTACGAGAGTCGATGCTTGCAAAATCGATAGGTAATGTGTACACGTTTTGAGACATAGCTATTCTTTGTTCTTTAAGTTCATGCGTCTTAGTTATGCTGAGATAGCAGCACAATCTACCTGCAGAAGTTTAGTACGAGAGTCGATACATGCAAATTCGATAGTTGATGTGTACACGCTTTGAAACATGACTATTCATTGTACCTTAAGGTCATGCGTATAGGTTACGCTAAGATAGCAGCACAATCTAGCGGAAGAAGTTTAGTACGAGAGTCGATGCTTGCAAAATCGATAGGTAATGTGTACACGTTTTGAAACATGGCTATTCTTTGTACTTTAAGTTCATGTGTATAAGTTACGCTAAGATAGCAGCACAACCTAGCGGAAGAAGTATAGTACGATATTTGTTGCATGCAAAGTCGATAGTTGATGTGTACACGCTTTGAAACATGACTATTCATTGTACTTTAAGTTCATGGGTATAGGTTATGCAAAGATAGCAGCACAATCTAGCGGAAGAAATTTAGTACGATATTTGATGCTTGCAAAATCAATAAGTAATGTGTACCCGCTTTGAAACATGGCTATTCTTTGTACTTTAAGTCATGTGTATAAGTTATGCTAAGATAGCAGCACAACCTAGCGGAAGAAGTTTAGTACGATATTTGTTGCATGCAAAGTCGATAGGTAATGTGTACACGCTTTGAAACATGGCTATTCTTTGTACCTTAAGGTCACGCGTATAGGTTATGCTAAGATAGCAGCACAATCTAGCGGAAGAAGTTTAGTACGAGAGTCGATGTGTGCAAAATCGATAGGTGATGTGTACACGCTTTGAAACATGGCTACTCATTGTACTTTAATTTTATGGGTATAGGTTATGCTAAGATAGCAGCACGATCTAGCGGGTGAAGTTTAGTTCGATGGTCGATGCATGTAAAATCGATAGGTCATGTGTACACGCTTTGAAACATAGCAATTCATACTGCTGCTCTGTTCCCAAGACTTTTAAGCATAGCTAACCCTAATACTGCTCTTAGCGACGTCGAGCTAAGGATTGATTACGTGACCGTGACGTCACGATCACGTGCTCTTGTTTGGTAAACATAGCCACGTGCTTTTTTGACAGCTGTCTTCTTGACGAACCCTAACCTCACTTTGAAGGACAATGGAGCGTCGCTAACCTCACTGCTGCCATCTTTACGGCGGTAAACCTCAAGGCTGCCACCTTTTGCATGTTATAGCGAGGAATTTTAAAAATCCAACAACGGAACATTGCTAACCTGACTCTTGCCATCTTTACGGGAGTAAACCTCAAGGGCTGCCACCTTATGCATGTTGTAGCGTGGAATTTAAAATCCAACAACAGAACATTGCTAACCTCACTCTTGCCATCTTGAAAAGTTCAGTGTTCCAAACACTAGTTCGAAAAACGTAACTCATCGCACCTCGGGGATTTTATTAGGTAAGACGTAACCCCTAGGTTCCATTCCTTGTTCTGAACATGAAACCATTTACAAATAAAGATTAATTTTCTACAAAGTACAAGCGTTCTTGCTGATAGCGATCGACGAGGTTGTTGCACCTTTAGCCCTTTAGCCCTTTAGCCCATTAGCCCTTTAGCCCATTAGCCCATTAGCCCTTTAGCCCATTAGCCCTTCAAGGAATGTGCGGTAAGGAGGAGGAAGAGTCCTTTCATCCTTTTTGCTCTTCTGACAAGATGTAACCCCTAGGTTCCATACCCTATCACGATTTTTTTTCAGCTATGTTTATGCGATAACTTGTTCGACTGATTTTTACACACAAGACGAATGATGGAAGGTAAATAATTTGAAGTTATACTTTGGCCACATCGTTTACCGAGCGAGTTAGCTGCGCAAATCATCAAAATTGTACTTTTGCTCTGAACACATCAAACAATGTTCTGATCATATCTTGAGGTTAACAACATCGATTACAGTGTTCGATTCTAGCCTTGTTATGTTTCATTCTGATCTTCTTAGAACAAGGGTACCCCCTAACATGTTCTAAATACATGTTGTATTGAGTACAGTGTTCGATTCTAGTCTTGATCACTTATTTCGTGTTCTGAACACATCGATCAATGTTCTGATCACATGTTGTATCGAGTACAGTGTTCGATTCTAGTCATGATCACTTATTTTGTGTTCTGAACACATCAATCAATGTTCTGATCACATGTTGAAGTTAACAACATCGATTACAGTGTTCTATTCTAGTCTTGTTATGTTTCAATCTGATCTTCTTAGAACAAGCATATCCCATGACATATTCTAAACACATGATGTATTGAGTACATTGTTCGATTCTAGTCTTGATCACTTATTTCGTGTTCTGAACACATCGATCAATGTTCTGATCACATGTCGTATCGAGTACAGCGTTTGATTCTACTCTTCTTATGTTTCGAAAGTCTAAACATGCACAATAATGTTATCGCTGCACACGCTTGCCTTCGCGATGCAGGTTTAAACTTGTTCGATATAAAGCTATGCCTTGACATAAGAGGCGGAGGAGGAGGTAGAGAAGGAGGTGGAGGAGGGGGAGGAGGAGGAGGAGGAGGAGAATGATAAGGCCTTAACAGCCTATGTATAGTCGCCATTGTTTTTAAAGATGATAGCTGTCAAAAGAATTTTTCAAATTATCCACCACCACATTTCAGCTAAAGAGGGCGGCAGGGTGCTCTGTTGATTAAGCACATAGAATTTCAAATTGCCCTCCACCGCATGCATAACAGCAGCTGTTATCTTGCGCAGTAGCCTCTAAGCTAGCTTTCTTCATAAGAGTAGCCGCCATCTTGTGCGAGCACCCCTAGGCCGTCTCATAAGGAGCTATGTATAGTCACCATTTTGTGTCTGCCATCTTGCGTAAGCATCCCTAGGACGTCTCAAGGCATCTTGTTTCTCATAAGAGCAGCCACCATCTTGAAGAAATAGATAGCTGCGAATGCCAAAGGGCTTAAGTAGGAATCGAACCGTTGATCTCATCATTAGACTATGTTTTTTCTTGTTCCTGATACTACGAACCTACGTATTAGGCGGAAAAATTTTGTCCGTTTTGCTCTACGATGCATCGTTTTTGAGATATTTAACATTTTGCATTTAAGCCTCCAAATTTAATGAATCGAACCTGCACGGTACGTTATACTCTCTACCATAGCTAGACCTGATCATGTTACGAAGACTCGCTTCAATACAAGCTAAAACAGAGCAAATGCCAAAGGGCCTAAGTAGGAACCGAACCGTTGATCCCATCATTAGACTATGATTTTCTTGTTCCTCATACTGCGAACCGAGGGACTAGGCAGAAAAATTTTGTCCGTTTTGCTCTACGATGCATCGCTTTCGAGATATTTAACATTTTGCATTTAAGCCCTAAATTTAATGAATCGAACTATCACGACACGTTAGCCTCTAAGCTAAGAGTAGCAACCATCTTGCGCAAGCACCCTTAAGGCGTCTCATAAGGAGTTGTGTATAGCCGCCATCTTGTGTCCGCCATCTTGCGCAAGCATCCTTAGGGAGTCTCTAGCCAAGGACCCTTAAGCCGTCCCATAAGAGCAACCACCATCTCGCGCAAGCATCCCTCATAAGGAGCCATGTATAACTGCCATCTTGCGCAAGCATCCCAAGGGCGTCTATGTATAGCAGCCATCTTGCGTAAGCACCCTTAAGGAGTCATGTATAGCCGCCATCTTATGTAATTAGCGTCGAGAGAGGACTGCTGTAGAATTTTTCTTTTTAAATTATCCACCACCACATTTCAAAGGTATCTAGCTAAAGATAGCAGCACTGCGTATGACAGGTGACGAATTTACATCTACTGCGATAAAGAGGGCAGCACGGTGCTCTCTGGATTAAAGATGGCGGATGACAGCTGCACGTGGCTATGTTTACCAAACAAGAGCATGTGGAATTTGCCGCCACCACATTTCAAACTAAAGAGGGCAGCACTATGCTCTGTTGATTAAAGATGGCGGATGGTAGCTGTCAAAAAAGCACGTGAGTTTGTTTCCAAACAAGAGCACGTGGAATTTTTCAATTTGCCGCCACCACATTTCAAAGGTATCTAGCTAAAGATGGCAGCACGGTGCTCTCTTGATTAAAGATGGCGGATGATAGCTAACAGAACTTTTCAAATTGCCCGCTACTACATGCTTAAGGTAGTAGCCATAAAGAGGGCAGCACGGCGTTCTGTAGATTAAAGATGGCGGGTGATAGGTGATGAAATTGCTCGCATGATAGCAGCACGGTGCTCTGTTGATTAAAGATGGCGGATGACAGCTGTCAAAAAAGCACATGGCTTTGTTTCCAAACAAGAGCACGTGGAATTTGCCGCCACCACATTTCAACTAAAGATGGCAGCACGGTGCTCTCTTGATTAAAGATGGTGGATGATAGCTAACAGAACTTTTCAAATTGCCCGCTACTACATGCTTAAGGTAGTAGCCATAAAGAGGGCAGCACGGTGTTCTGTAGATTAAAGATGGCGGGTGATAGGTGATGAAATTGCCCGCATGATAGCAGCACGGTGCTCTGTTGATTAAAGATGGCGGATGACAACTTTCAAAAAGCACATGGCTTTGTTTCCAAACAAGAGCACGTGGAATTTACCGCCACCACATTTCAAACTAAAGAGGGCAGCACTGTGCTCTATAGATTAAAGATGGCTGATGACAGCTGTCAAAAAAGCACGTGAGTTTGTTTTCAAACAAGAGCACGTGGAATTTTTCAATTCGCCGCCACCACATAGAGGGCAGCACTGTTCTCTCTGGATTAAAGATGGCTGCTTGTCGAAAAGCATTTTTCAAATTATCCGCCACCACATTTCAAAGGTAAGTAGCTAAAGAGGGCAGCACTGTGCTCTATAGATTAAAGATGGCGGATGAAAGCTGTCAAAAAAAAGCACGTGGCTGTCAAAAAGCACGTGGATTTGTTTATCTCGAGCTAGTGAGGTTAAGTTGGTAGCACTAAGGTTTAGGCCCGTCAAGATGACAGCACTGCCGATGACAGGTGGCGCAAGAGGGCAGCACAGTGCTCTGTGGTTTAAAGATGGCGGATGACAGCTGTCAAAAAAGCACGTGGCTTTGTTTACCTCATGCTAGTTAGGTTAAGTTGGTACCACTAAGGTTTAGGCCCGTCAAGATGGCAGTACTGAGGTTAGCGATGCGTTGTTGTCGATGACAGCTGTCAAAAAGCACGTGGCTTTGTTTACAAATCTGTCAAAAAGCACGTGGCTGTCAAAAAGCACGTGGCTTTGTTTACCTCGCGCTAGTTAGGTTAAGTTGGCACTACTGAGGTTTAGGCCCGTCAAGATGGCAGTACTGAGGTTAGCGATGCGTTGTTGTCGATGACAGCTGTCAAAAAGCACGTGGCTTTGTTTACAAATTCAAATTTCCCGCGGGAGGTGGAGGAGACCTCTGGGAGGCCTCTGGCTGAGGTGGAGGTGGAGGAGGCATCTGGGAGGCCTCTGGCTGAGGTGGAGGTGGAGGTGGCCTCTGGGAGCCTGAGGTGGAGGTGGCGCCCGAACTGTCCAATTATACTACTCTTGACGATTATATTACAAAAGAAGTGATTAAGAATATAATCGAACACTGTACTCGATACAACATATGATCAGAACATCGATTGACGTGTTTAGAACATGTCTGGAGGTAAACCTTCGTTCTAATTGAAAAAATAAGACTACAGTTCTGAGCAGCTTGCGTAAGATATTGATTGTTTGCTTAGCATAACTTGCACCTAACATGCTTTTGTAAATTAGTGAAAAAAATAAATTCTAGTCTTGTTACATCAGGAAGTGTAACCGGCTAAATCCTGGTCTTTCAGCGTCAGGAAGGACATCTAGCCGTAAAACAAAAGTTCATGGTGTAAAACACTAGATACTGTGATTTAAAATCCTAAAAGGGTATCCGGCTGTAAAAACAGATTCTTGCGTTAGGAAGGGGGCATCCGGCTGTGAAACAGGTTCTTACAACTTAAAATCTCGTGTCAGGAAGGGCATTCGGCTGTAAAACAGGACTAGGAGTAATAGAGCAGGAGCTAGCTGCTTCCCAGTGTAGTTCAAGCGTTATGCCTTGGGAGTGGGTATATACTAGCACTGAGTTTCGAATAAGCAGACTCTAGAGTACCTGAACAAGAAAAAATATCTGGGATGTGTTTTTAGGTGAAGTTTGAAGCAAGCCTACACACACAAGCTACATCAGGCTGGCGAGATGCTGTCGGGATGTGATGCTTCAGCAAAGTATGACGTCCACAGCACAGGTACAGTCCACATCAAAATTATTAGCAGGAGCTTGTCGGGCTGTGCTCAGACCTTCTCGTTTAATCGTAGTGCAAATACGTCTGCTTGTTGAACTTCTATATTTCGGTACCTCAGCGTCTCGTGTTGTTCTTAACCTATCTCAAAGGTTGCTAACAGGTAGGGGATACTGTGGATGTAGGCTTAGCTTAGTGCTCCTGAGGATTACTTCTCAGCCTAGCGCCTCTGTTTACTTAGAAGTAAGGAATACCGTAGATGCAGTCTTAACTCAATACTCTTAAGAACCGCTTCTTAGCCTAGCGCATTCTGTTTACCTACAGGCATGGGGCACCGTAGATGTAAGCTTTTTGCTTAGCTCAGCACCCTGCTAAGTACAGGTAGGGAATACCGTAGATGTTATCTTAGCTCAATACCTTTAAGTACCTACAGGTAAGGAATACCGTAGATGTCAGCTTTTTGCTTAGCTCAGCACCGTGCTAAGTACAGGTAGACGATACCGTAGATGTGATCTTAGCTCAGTACTTTAAGTACCTACAGGGAAGGGATACCATAGATGTCGACTTTTTGCTTAGCTCAGCACCCTGCTAAATACAGGTAGGGAATACCGTAGATGTGATCTTAGCTTAATACCTTTAAGTACCTACAGGCAAGGGATACCATAGATGTCGACTTTTTACATAGCTCAGCACCCTGCTAAGTACAGGTAGGGAATACCGTGGATGTGATCTTAGCTCAGTACCTTTAAGTACCTACAGCCAAGGGATACTGTAAATGTCGGCTTTTTGCTTAGCTCAGCACCCTGCTAAATACAGGTAGGGAATACCGTAGATGCGGTCTTAGCTCAATACCTTTAAGTACCTACAGGCAAGGGATACCGTAGATGTTGGCTTTTTGCTTAGCTTAGTGCCCTCCCATTGAAGTTCAGAGGTCGATGATCGCGCGCTGACCTTCCTAGGTTCGATCCGCATCAGCCTGCAGAACTCTTAAATTCTGGCACCTCGGCATCAACAGCATGTTGCTTAAATACGTCATCCTGCAGAACTGAGCGTAAGGCACTCGGAAGAACTCTTGTTGCATAAACATTAGGTTCCAACTCTAGTGAAGACGTCTGCAAGCCACATCCGCTAGTAACAAGCTGCATATGCCTGTGTCAAGCGCTCACAGTTCTCCACGTGCACATCCTCTACGTTCTTACTTACCACCTAATTACTGTCTGCTCTGAATATTGAACTGTTGGTTACTGTTTGCAAAGCAACTTCTACGCTAGGTAATAAACATCTTTGAGATAAAGATAGCTAGGCTAGCAGACTTCCCCTTTCACATCCCTACACTGCATTCATATATTTTTGTTCTTTTTAGGTACAGCAAGAATATTATCGTTCGAGTTACAGGCTTGAATGTGCACATTTTATTCATCTGAGTAACAGTTTGCAGCGTGTACATTTTAAGGTATGTTTCGAACTATTTTATCGATCTTATACGTTTACATTGTTTTTAACATTATAAGATAGGAGAATTAGAAGGCATAGACATAGAAGATTTTAATCTTGTAATTCAAAACTCACGACAATGTCTGACCTCTATAGGTTGAAACTTGGTTTCTTCCGAACATTGCAACGTTAGACTAATCTCTATTGATAAATAATTGTTCTCATCAATCCTTCATGCTGGTTGATCGTTATTAATTGCATTTTCGTTTTTCTTTGCGACTTGAGGGAAATATATTGATTTACTATAGTTTTAACAACAAGAGTGCTTCTACTTTGTTAGATATAGAACATTCATCTCTCTCTGTCTGCTTTTCCAAACTCACGACAATGTCTGACCTCTATAGGTTGAAACTTGGTTTCTTCCGAACATTGCAACGTTAGACTAATCTCTATTGATAAATAATTGTTCTCATCAATCCTTCATGCTGGTTGATCGTTATTAATTGATTTTTCGTTTTTTCTTTGCGACTCGAGGGAAGTATATTGATTTACTATATTTTTAACAACAAGAGTGCTTCTACTTTGTTAGGTATAAAACGTTCACCTCTCTCTGTCTGCTTTTTAAATTTACGACAATGTCTGACCTATATAGGTTGAAACTTGGTTTCTTCCGAACATTGCAACTTTAGACTAATCTCTATTGATAAATGGTTGCTCTCTTTTCAGAAATTGAAGACATCATGTTTCCCTGCTCGCAGTGTGACATAACACTCGGAAGACGGGATAACCGGACACGTCACTTAGAAATCAAGCATAAACAGGTATCCGATACGTTACACTCCGAGCAGTGTAAGGTGACGTTCACGAGTGAAGATACCCTCAAACGACATTTAAAATCAAAACACCCTAGCAAAACATCTGCTTTATGTGAAGTTTCTGGGGTGTATTTCGCTAATGCGGAACAATCCGAGGCTCACTTAGCAGAGGTACATCAGGTATCTACTTGCAACTATAACCCTCAGGTAGTGGGAAAAAAGCGTGCAAATACAGATGTAGCTGTAGAAAGTAGTAGTAGTAAAAACCAAGGAAAAATGAAGAACTTCAAACTATACACTGCGAGCACTGTAATACTGATGTACGATCTTCACATTTTCAGGGTCACCTACGGAGTAATGCGCATAAAAACAATGCCTGTAGAAGTGGTAGTAATACAAAAATCGAGGAAATTAATACTGCATTTAAAAGTAGGATTTTTAGTTGCAGAATTCGTACTAGTCAGAAGTTTCAAAGTACTGAAAACTTTTTAAATTGGGTTCAACCGATGTGCAACAGCTTCTTGACAAAACTTTGTCCAATCATAATTTATTTAAAGTTAATTTCGAACTTTTTGCGTTGTATATTAAGAGCATAGATGAATCCGAAATAACTGACATTAAATCATTTAATACGAAGAATTTTGTAGTAAGTGAGTCGACTAATTTTGGTGATGTACTTAGGGATGTCTCGAACATTATTTCAAGTAAGAGCGAGGAATTTCAGGAAAAGGAATCAGGGTGGGCTTGAGTTGAAATTTTGTATCTAGAAGTTAACATCAATAAGTACAATCCCATGCGAGGTTCATCGTACATCGAGCTGCCGACATGGATTCAGCGAAAAGAAGCTGTTGTAAACATCCAAAACAATGACGAGGCGTGTTTTGCAAGGGCGGTGGTGTCGGCTTTAAATCATGCTAAATCGAATGAAGCGAATAGAACATCATCGTATCCACACTATTCAACGCAACTAAATTTAGATAGTGTAGAATTTCCTATGCAGTTAAAGGACATTAAGCGCTTTGAAGAACTAAATATCAGCATTAATGTGTATGGTGTAGACAAAGAGTCTGTAGTAGGTCCTCTGTATTATACATGTCATAAGAAGAGTACTCATGTTAACTTACTCTATATCGAAAACAGTGGGAATAGCCACTTTTGCTGGATTAAAAATCTGTGTAGACTTGTTGGTAGTCTGTTGTCAAACAGGTGTAACAAAAAGTGGCTATGTGATGGATGCTTGCAGGATTTTAGAACTGAAGATCAGTTAACGAACCATTCCATGAATGACTGCAATCATGTACGTACAGAGATACCTATTACAGGCAATAATATTTTAAAATTTACAAATTTTGACAAGCAGATGTGGGTACCTTTCGTGATTTACGCAGACTCTGAAGCCATCCTCAAGCCATGCAGCACATGCTCGCCTAATCCTGACAACACTTTCACTAATACTACACATATACACGTCCCGTATAGCTTCGCGTATTACATCAAGTGTAGTTATGATAGTACGCTTAACAAGTTAGACCTGTATCGAGGACCTGATGCTGCAAAAGAATTTTTAGAAAGACTTCAAAGTGATGCAGTACGTCTTGGTAGTATTCTAAATAGTAATATTCCTATGAAACAACTCACCGAAATTCAGTTAAATGATCATGAACGTGTAGTATTTGTGATGGGAAATTTTCCGAAAATGACCCCCAAAGTTTTCGATCATGATCATTTAACTGGTTTGTACAGATGTCCAGCTCATAATAGCTGTAATCTTAAGTATAGAGTTCCAAAATTTATCCCTGTAATTTTTCATAACTTATCTGGTTACGACTCACATTTCATCATTTCACAATTTGGAGCTTCAGATGAAAAAGTAGATATAATCCCTCAGAATAAAGAGCGGTACATTGCATTTACAAAGTGTGTAAAAGTAGATGAGGAGCAGTCTATAAAACTGGGATTCCTTGACTCGATTCGCTTTATGGCGAGTAGCCTCGATAAACTTTCTAGTAATTTACAGCCAGAACAATTTACGGAAATTCGACGCGTTTTTCCTGAAGAAGCGCAGTTTAATTTAATTCGGCGTTAGGGTGTCTTATGTTATGAATAACTTGACTGCTTAGAACGCCCCGAAGAACGTGCTTTACCATCAAAACAATCATTTTACAGCACGCTAAATTCAGCGGATATTAGTGATGATGACTATTTGCATGCGCAACATATCCGGGAGCAGTTCCACATTCAAACGCTATGTGAATACTCCGACTTATATTTAAAGACGGATGTACTTTTGTTAGCTGATGTTTTTGAAAATTTTCGCTGTGTTTGCAAGAAAACCTACAGCCTTGACCCATGTCAGTATTTTACAGCACCTGGGTTAAGTTGGGATGCAATGTTAAAATACACGCAGGTGAATTTGGAACTGCCAACTGATATTGATATGGTTCACTTCATAAAATCGTCTATTCGAGGCGGTCTAAGTCAGTGCAGTGGGCGGTATTCTAAGGCAAATAATAAGTACAATCCGAGTTTCGATTCTAGTCAGGAATCTCAGTATATTGTTTATCTCGATGCTAACAATCAGTAGGTTCGAATCCCACTATCGGCAGCCCTGAAAGTGGTTTTCCGTGGTTTCCCATTTTCACACCAGGCAAATGCTGGGGCTGTACCTTAATTAAGGCCACGGCCGCTTCCCTCCAACTCCTAGGCCTTTCCTATCCCATCGTCGCCATAAGACCTATCTGTGTCGGTGCGACGTAAAGCCCCTAGCAAAAAAAAAAAAACAATCAGTATGGGTGGGCGATGAGTCAGCATCTACTGGTGAGTGGTTTCCGCTGGCTAACGCAGTGCGAAATTGATTATTTACAGCTGCACGCCCTAGACGATGAAGCTAATAAAGGCTATTTCCTCGAAGATGACTTACAGTATCCTAAAGAGTTACACACTTCTCATAATGACTTACCGTTCTGCCCTGAAAATATGAAGTCCCCGTACATCCCATCAACGACAAAAATGCTAATTGCTAATGTGTGTAATAAATCTAAGTATATCATTCATTACCGAAATTTAAAACAGTGTTAGCAGCATGGTTTGAAGTTATCCAAAATTCATCGCGTACTAGACTTTAATCAGTCACCATGGCTAAAGCCATATATCGATCTCAATAATAATTTAAGAACAAATGCAGTTAACGAGTTTGAGAAAGATTTCTACAAGCTCATGAATAACAGTGTGTTTAGTAAGACTATGGAAAATGTTGACAAACGCGTTGATGTAAAATTGATTACAAACTGGGAAAATATTAAGAAAAGGTATGGTGCTAACTATTTAATAAGTAAACCAAATTTCCACAGCTGCACCATCATACATGAGAATTTAGTTATTATACAGATGAATCGTGTTAAGGTTAAGTACGACAAACCTACCTACGTCGGCTTTGCAGTACTTGAATTGGCTAAAACACTCATGTATGAATTCCATTACGATTATATGATGAAGAAGTACGCGCGTAATGCGCAATTGCTCTACACAGATACCGATTCGTTTATTTATCAAATCAAAACTTATGACTATTACAATGATATAAAGCCAGACTTGGGTAGGTTTGATACTAGTAACTATCCTGCAAATAATCAATATCATTTACCGCTAGTAAACAAAAAGTTTCTAGGTAAAATGAAAGATGAATGTGCTGGAAATATTACCGATTCATTTGTAGGTACTAAATCCAAGTCATATTGCATAAAACTCTTAAATGAACTACAAATAAAGAGATTGAAGGGGATTAAAAAGAACGTAGTTCAGAATCAGCTAAGTTTGAAAAGTTATAAAAATTGTATAAAAAGTAATCCACCTATTTTACATAAGCAAATGTCTGTCATTAGAAGCAAGAAGCATCAGTTGTACACTCATTTAATTAGTAAGGCAGCCCTTAATAATGATGATTGCAAACGGTTTGTCATTCCAAATTCTACCAACACTCTAGCCTGGGGCATAGTAGTATTGATAGGTACTACTTTACATAAGGCAGATGTGTGTGTGTAAACATTATGCTAGAGGTGTGTACTTTGTAATATATACGTTAAGCTGTCTTACATCACAATTCACTGTACATATTGTAAAAAGATAGTAAGAGGTACGCTGAGAGCGTAGTACGGCAAATGATTCAAGTTTAAACTTGTACATACAAAAATTGCGTCGAGAATAGGAGAAGTACGCAAACATCACTACGGTAAAATGATTCGAGATAAAAATTGTACATACAAGATGTAAATAAATAATGTAGAATTGGTATATTCTTTTATTTCAGATTAGGTATTACTTTCTCCTCTTCCTCCCGCTCCTTATTTGCAAGATAGAGTTTTGTTCAATACTATATCACACAAGGAAGAAGAGTAAGTATGTCAAGAAAGAAGGTGTTGAGCAGATTCGTAAGTAAGTTATCGCCTAGCTCAGTAAGTAGGTTGAGAAGAGATTCTTTTTCTGAACAGCGTTTGATTCTGGTCTTGCAATGCAGTGTTCAACAACATCGAACTCTAGTATGTATATATGTTTTTTGAACGGTAGTATGTGTTCAAGTCTAAACTTGCACACTCTTGCTTTTGCAATGCATGTTCGATAGAGATGTAACTTGACAGAGGAGGTAGAGGAAGAGCAGCTTAGTAAGTATGTTGAGAAGAGATTTTTTCTTTCTAAACAGTGATTGATTCTAGTCATGCAATGCAGTGTTCAACAACATCCAACTATAGTATGCACTTCTACTTGTAATAGGTTTTCTAACAGCAGTATGTGTTCAAGTCTAAACATGCATCACTGCAGGTACGCGATAGGTGTGCTGTCTTATGCATAAAATCGCGTTGTATGTTCGATAAAGCTATGCCTTGACAGAGCAGTGAAAAGGAGGTTATAACAATCGCTATCCTACGCAAGCTGTTCAGAACTGTAGTCTTATTATTTTTATTTTTTCTCTTAGAACAAAGGTATTACTTGACACGTTCATTTAAATTGTCCGCTACTACGATAAAGAGCGCAGCACGGTGCTCTCTTGATTAGAGATGGCTGCTAAGCATATTACCTAGCACCACATGTCAAAGAATAAAGATGGGAGCATGATGCTCTCTTGATTAAAGCTGGCAGCTTGTCAAATTGTCCGCCACCACATTTCAACTAAAGAGTGCGGCACGGTGCTCTGCAGATTAAAGATGGCGTACGTGGAATTTGGCGTCACCACATTTCAACTAAAGAGTGCAGCAGTGCGCTCTCTTGATTAAAGATGGCGGATGACAGCTTACGAAATTACCCGCAAGAGTGAAGCACGGTGCTCTGTTGATTAAAGATGGCGGATGACATGTAATGAAATTGCTCGCAAGAGGGCAGCACGGTGCTCTGTAGATAAAAGATGGCGGATGACAGCTGACAGAACTTTTCAAATTGCCCGCTACTACATGCTATAAATAGGGAAGCACGGTGTTCTGTAGATTAAAGATGGCGGATGACAGCTGACGATATTGCCCGCATGATAGCAGCACGGTGCTCTGTTGATTAAAGATGGTGGATGTGGAATTTACCGCCACCACATTTCAGCTAAAGATTGCAGCACTGTGCTCTGTTGATTAAAGATGGCGGATGACAGCTGGCAAAAAAGCACGTGGGTTTGTTTCCAAAGAAGAGCACGTGGAATTTGCCACCACCACATTTTAACTAAAGAGTGCAGCACTGTGCTCTCTTGATAAAAAATGGCGGATGACAACTAACGAAATTGCCCGCAAGAGAGCGGCACTGTGCTCTGTGGATTAAAGATGGCGGATGACAGCTGACGAAATTACCTGCAAGAGGGCAGCACGGTGCTCTCTTGATTAAAGATGGCGAATGACAGCTGTCAAAAAAGCACGTGGCTTTGTTTACCGATTCAAATCTCGCGCTAGTAAGGTTAAGTTGTTAGCACTGAGGTTTAGGCCAGTCAAGATGGCAGCACTGAGGTTTGCGATACGTTGTTGTCTGTCAAAAAGCACATGGATTTGTTTACCGATTCAAATCTCGCGCTAGTTAGGTTAATTTGGTAGCACTGAGGTTTAGGCCCGTCAAGATGGCAGTATGAGGTTAGCGATGCGTTGTTGTCTGTCAAAAAGCACGTGGCTGTCAAAAAAGCACGTGGCTTTGTTTACCAATTCAAATTTCGCGGTAGTAAAGTTAAGTTGGCAGCACTGGAAGAGGCCCCTGGCTGCTGTGGAGGAGGCCCCTGGGAAGGCCCCTCGGGAGGAGGAGGAGGAGCAGGCCCCTGGGAGCCGGAGGAGGAGGAGTCGGCCGAACCATCCAATTATACTACTGGTAATAATATTAACTTTAAAAATATTTGTAAATATCTGTAGGTTCGTTGGTATAATACGTACAAAGGTAGATTATCATAAGAAATAGTACCGTAACTTCCGCCGCAACAGTTCCGGTATTTCGTATATAATCATATCCGTTCAAACTATCGCGAAGGTAATAATTTACTAAATTAATAATCACAATACGCCTGTAAACTTCGATTGAAAAAGAATTTAAAGAGACTACTCGGCAATTTCACTGGATAATTACGGTCGTTGCACAAACTCAGCCGATTACTTTTTCCGATAATTTGTAGCCTAACCCTTTATAGGGCAAAAGACCGGGGGTATGACATATGTACGACTAGGGATGTAGAACTAGTTTATGGATTTACACCTCATTTCATAAAATATGGGGTGGGAAATTATTATCCCACTGACCGTTCCAGATAGGTGATATCTGTGTGTGGGCAGTGGGATAATAACTTCCCACTTAAAAATATTTATGATAATGTGCTCATTACGTATTAATTACTTTATTGGCATCGATATAATACAATAACATGATATACTACATGGCCTATGGATTAAAAAATGATAACGAAATCTCTCAAACCTAATTTACTTCGGTTGTAGAAAAATTTGAAAATCCTGTCTATGATTTGTGAAATGGTTCAAAGCATGATTTACAGAATGGAACATTACATTTCATATTACTCCTTCTGCTCGATACTACACTGCACAAAGCGACGATATGTTTTTAGTAGCTCAGGTAGATGGCTGCCGATATCTGATAATCTCAGCACATTTTCGATCGTTGCTTGTCCATCAGACCTGTTTCTCTTCCTTCCGCACCCGTTCGCTGGAGAATAGCCAGGGCGTTTCTTGCTCGAAAATGACTGTAACAGTTCATTTACTAGTTGTGACCTAAACACCTTTTGTCTTCTTCTCTCATTTCCGCTTTGTACACTATGTATGAATTGACAATCATACAGTCCAGGAAGTGATAAAAATCTTGAGCCACAATCTTCTTGACCTGCCAATAAAAGATAACATGAACCTATAAGATACTATGTATAGGAATTCCAATCATAATAGGTTGCGTGAGTTGAATATTGTTTTTTTCTTACCAGAGTACTGGACACGATCTTCATCATCACAGTCTCCACCTTCCTCCGAGTCCACAGCTTGTTCTTCCAATATTTCATCCAGCCAGACTTCAATCTTTGCTTCCATATTCAGAGGAGTAGTAATCAGCCTACAATTAGTTCCAATATAATACTGTATTAAAATTTATTATTATTATTATTATTATTATTATTATTATTATTATTATTATTATTATTATTATTATTATTATTATTATTATTATTATTATTATTATTATTATTATTATTATTATTATTATTATTGTGCCCGTTCGCATCTCGTAGACCGATTGCAAAATGGCGGCGTAGGAAGGTATGACCCATGCGATCTATCAGATACAATGAACTTCTCGGTAATGTGATGTTATAGTAGGCGATGTACGTGACGGAATGGACCATTTTGGAAGGCACTACGGGACAGTAGAGGGTCAACTGTATTGTTTGAAAAAAATGTAGCAGCGAGGTGATTGTTAAAAAACTTCACTCTTAAAAAAAATTTGCATCGGTAAAGGAAGGACGCAACTGCAAGTCGAACTTCGTATCGAAAGATAATAGAAGGATTAAGAAGAGGATATCAAAGATTTACGATCGTCGTTCAGAAACTGACGAAATAATTCACCCCCGTACGATATAAGAAGAGTCGAGGAATAAAAAAGTACGGAGATCTACATCTTAACAGGGTCCCGTAAGCAACCATCCCACTGTAAAAGATGAGCGACAATTTCAATCGGGAAGAAGATTATTCCTGCTGAATTTAAGAAGAACGAGAGTGAATGTGGAGTTCTACAGAGAAAGGCAGAGACATAAATACGGAGAACTTAATTCCGACCAAAGCAAAAACTTCATCCCAAAGAACAAAGAAGAGTATGTCAACTGAGAAATAAAATTATAAAAATGGAATTTATTATGACTAAATTCTTCGTCGAAATGTATATCTTTGCTGCCTACAGAACTGAAGTCATGACTGTTTGCTAAATCTACAAGATGGACCGAACTGGAGAAAGGTACATCCTAACCAGATGACCAACCTACGGCGGAGGAAGGCAACGGCCAACCAGACGACCAGCCGATGACATGGAAGGCGATGTCCAACCTGATGTCCAGACCATGACGAGCGAGAATTTCAACCCACCAGGAGCCGATTCCAAACGCGTGGACGGAGGATGACCAGACCCGGATCTCAACCGCGGGTCTAACCACATCCAAGCACTGGAACGACTACTGGACCACACACATATAACATCTAACGAGCTAAGTCCTTACATTTTTTTCTAGTTACGTAGTTTCTTTTTGATCTGCATCCGCACTCTAACTTCGGCATGTGTCGATTAATTGCAGATATTAACTACTTAATTAAGAGTGTGAGTGAATTATTCAAGTCAAGTCTGAGATATTTAAGACTTTAATATAAGATGGCAGTGTACAATAAGATCTATATTACATTATATACGCGCTACCGTACTTGGTCAGAAATAGTATAAAGTGGCATGAGTAAATGAAAGAAGTGTTTTTCTAATATCTGATAGCAATGAGTTAACACACGTTGTTGGAACTTAAATAGATCTCGTTTTAATTGTACAATGATTACGTCACATTTGACCCGCGTGGCAGATATGATTGGATTTGAGTTACGTACTCTTTGGTCTGTTGAATGAGGGCATTGAACTCTGTCTTGTGTTAAAATATACGAGGTTATTGAAATGCGTTTTATAAAAAGGCAATTCTGAGATGCTTAGTGTAGCGGTACAAAAATCGGCGATATGTTTATGGTAAAGAGTATGCAAATGAAGTGATATTACTACATTGAAATGAAGTTGTAATGTGATTATTCGACGGAGTCTAGTAAGGAATATTGAAACGCGGATATTTATTTATGTGCTTCGGTGTGGATATGAATTGATATTTGCTGAGGAAACGCTATGTTACGTTAATATGAGGAGAGATGCCGTGCTGAAATAAAAAGAGTACGTGAAAGAGAGTACATTGCGCGGATGACCTATTTGAGGTAAGAATGATATGTAGGCCCTACCATTGTAGAATTGAGATTCGTGACAGTATTTATCTGACAGTTGTAGAGTTTGTGTATTAAATACGAGAGACATGGAATACCCTGAGAAGAAATTGAGCCGCTGGGAAAATAATATGCTGACCGTGCTACCACGGGGCACATTATTATTATTATTATTATTATTATTATTATTATTATTATTATTATTATTATTATTATTATTATTATTATTATTATTATTATTAATTTTATTACCAAGCTAGTATTAGAGGAATCATGCTTTACCTATGTTTATGATTTGAAACTACTTATTAGAAGAACTAAATAGCACAAATACAGTCCAATCAAAGTTAGGCCTAGATCATGCATAAAATCCAAGTACTGACTAAGTGCAAATGACTATAACATCTTTATCTGTCGTCATAAGGGGAAACTTAAAACAGTTTTAGAATAACGAATTTTAGTAAGTTTGAAAAAGATGTAAATAATTTTGAAATAGCATCTTACTAAGTTGCAGAGAAACTATGAATTTATCATTGATTCTGTTATTTATTCCGAATGACACAACGCATGGATCATTATTATATTTGTGTCACAAATAGATTTGCTCCTTGAATAAAACATGATAAACTGCATCTCTGAAGTATTTATTCCACACGTTCTTCCTACAAACACCGTGACTGCCACTGGACGCGCGCTACTTCCCACCTAGTGATTTAGGTAGCAGTAGCGATCAGGTTATGAAACTGTGCAGCCTTCTTACACTAGCAAGTGGATCTGCATGCTCTGAAACATCTGGGAAGATAATCTCCCTAAACATGTTATGTACATACGAGGTGGGAAGATAATATCCCAAAGACCTATAAAGAGCTAAGGTCCAGGCATGTACTTTGCACCTTCGTTCATACATCGATTAAAAGTTAATAATTAAATTCCTTTAGGGCCTGGAATGACATCAGTAGTTTGAGTGGCGTTTTAAGGGTAGGAAAGATTAAGTTGGAATGCTAGAGGACAAACTGGGGCAAATATTCGTTTATAGGAAGGGGAGTTAGGGATTGGAATAACTTACTAAGGGAGATGTTCAGTAAATTTCCAATGTCATTGATATCATTTAAGAATAGACTAGGAAAACAACAGGTAGGGAATCTGCCACCTGGGCGACTGCCCTAAATGCAGATCAGGATTGATTGATTGATTGATTGATTGATTGATTGATTGATTGATTGATTGATTGATTGATTGATTGATTGATTGATTGATTGATTGATTGATTGATTGATTGATTGATTGATTGATTGATTGATTGATTCTTAAATCCAGATTGCAAAGGGTCCAAGAGAGCATTTTGATTTAGGTATTCCAGAACTTGCTCGTATATTAAATGTTCAAAGGCTTTAGAAAGCGCAGGGAGTATGGACATAGGACGATAGTCAGAGGTTGATTGTGGGTCTAAACTCTTAGGCCCCGGTATAATATTGGCTGTTTTCCAGACAGTAGGAAAAATTCCGTTTAGTAATCAGTAGTTCAGTATTTGCGTCATTATAGGAAAGACAACGCCCATAATGTTATGTATAAAACTAATAGGATTATCATCTACACCTGTAGTCTTTGATATAATCGAGTACAAAGCGTTTTTAACCTGATTTTCTGTGACACTGTGAAATGTGAATGGTGGATTGGCTGGAGGGGAAGGCGGTGAGTCGGTGCAGCTAATTAGGGTAGGTTGAATATTTATTCTACTAAAGTAATTGTTCAGTTCGTCAAGTAGAAAATCAGGAGTTGTCTGTGTCTGTTGATGTTTTTCTATTCCTGAGGCTCTAAGTTGGAGCCATACCAGATTAGAATTTAAGTTGTTAGCTAAATTCCGGAAATATATACATTTTTAAATTTCTGATTAACTGCTTTGTGCGATTTCTTAAGATGCGGTAAGATTCGAAGTGTGTTTGTTTATAACGAGTCACGGTGGGCCTGTACTGAACGTGTGTGTGTGTGCCGCAGTGCGGAGGCGGAGCCACTCTTCTATTTGCTGACTACGAGCCAGCTGTCCAACAGTAGTCGCCGACTCATTGGCTGAATGGTCAGTGTTGGGGCCTTCAGTTCTGACGGTCCCGGGTTCGATTCCGTCCGGGTCGGGGATCTTTATCACGTCTGATTAATTCTCCTGGCTGGGGGACTGGGTGTTTGTCCCAACACTTTCCTCTTCATATTCAGGCAACACACTACACTACTAACCACCAAAGAAACACACAACAGCGATTACATCCCTCTGTATAGGGTTGCCGTCGGGAAGGGCATCCGGCTGTAAAAAGGGCCAAATCCACATGTGAGGCACAGTTCGCACCCGCGACCCCACAGATGTGTAAAAATCGGGGGAAGAATAAGAAGATTGCTTTTAGCTTCCAGCACGCTAACTTGGATCCAAGGGCTCTCATTTCCTTGTTAGGTATTCTATAGGACCTAAACTCTGGAAGTTTGGACTCCCCCCCCCCCCCAACCAAACTGATATCCTGATTACGGTAGTGTGCGGAACAAGCATGGCTTTTAGTGGCAGGAATAGTTCGGCTCTGCGCTTCGTGATGGGGAAGGCGACACATACACCCAGTCCCCGTGTCAGTGAAATTAATCAACCATGGTTAAAATTCCCGACGCTGCCGGGAATAGAGTCCGGGATCCCTATGACCAAAGGCCAGCACGCTAAACATTTAGCGTCTCGTTATAATACGACCTGGCCAATGACAGCGCATTCTCGCAGACTGACTTCATTCCCATAAACCTGTCACTTTGGTCGACTGACTTAACTAAAACTCGAGTACGATATAATGAGATATTTCATTTTTGTATTATTATTATTATTATTATTATTATTATTATTATTATTATTATTATTATTATTATTATTATTATTATTATTTTGCGTTTAGGTGTACGTAAGCAACAGCTCTGTGTCAAAAGGAATGTTCACTGTGCCCTAGTCTTTTCTTAAATGATTTCAAATAACTTGGAAATCGTTTCCAAATGAACTTACTCGACACGCATGACCACAAATGATTGAAACGAACGTGTTGACACAGTTCAAAGAGCATTCACGAAAAAAGAATTGCTAATCAATAGTGACATAGCAGGAGGCAGCTAGCTACTGCTCCAATAGGAAGAGCGAGTGGGTGGAGGAAGATGAGCAGTGAACTCGGTTATTTCTGTCCTCGCACGGTATTAATAACGGCAAGCTGTGTCCGCTGCCAAAGTGTCATATCGACTTGTTCACCTTCATAATTTAGAGATCAGCATTGCAGTTGGCCGGCCGAGTATTGATTACCGACCGCTACACCGAATTATTTTCCGTAATACCCATTCCCTGCCTTTTTCGTAAATATGTAGCTGACTTTTGGAATGATTTCGACTTGCCCCTTTTACTGCCATTTAAAAGTATTTAATTGTATGAAACATTCACCGGCCCGGAAAACAATGCCCGCGCTCTGCCAGATATCGTTTCGCCACTCAAATTCGAGCATCTGGAAAGACTGTCATTTCCCGTTTGGCATCAAACACACTCCTTCTTCGACAAGACTGCTCTAACTTCTGTCTAGTTGTCTCTTTATTCGAAGGGCGTTCTGGATATTCCCCGCTCGCTTCTCGTTCCACAGCTGCCTTAACTTGAATCCAAAATGTTTCATGATTGCACAGCTCTGATATTGATCCGTGGCTGTGGTCTGCTGACCTGAGTCGATCAGGTGCCGTGTCACAGTGGTTGCTTTCCTTTCCTTTCCTTTCCTTTCCTTTCTTCTATGTTTATTACGAGAATGACACCAGCTGCAAAGAATTGGATGGAGTGCTCCAACGATCTAAAGGGCCGGAATTCCATCCCCTCTAAACAGGCAATAGTGACAGGGACGAAACAAACACATTATGCGTGGAATGCCATCCCTCAAAACAAATTCAAGATATTTGAAAACAGAATCCTCAAATGTCATTTGGTGTAACATTCAACCCCGAATGGTTGGACGGTTCGAATACCCGTTGGTCGAAAAGGAGCATTCATCATTAAAATATTAGCCGGCAGGGTGGGATAGTTGGTGGTACCACTAGACTGCATGATCTCCGCACTAGGCTACTGATATGGAGAGAGGGGTAGGCTACGTGCAGGAACCCACTCTCTTCCTACCACCATACACGGTACTGCCCAGCAGGGTGGGATAGTTGGTGGTACCACTAGACTGCATGCTCTCCGCACTAGGCTACTGATATGGAGAGAGGGCTAGGCTACGTGCAGGAACCCACTCTCTTCCTACCACCATACACGGTACTTCCTGGCAGGCCGGGATAGATGGTGGTACCAATAGACTGCATGCTCTCTGCAGTATTGGTAAGCAATCAGGGGTAGGCTACAAGCAGGAACACTCTCTCTTCCTACCACCATACACGGTAATTCCTGGCAGGGCAGGTGAGTTGGTGGTACCACTAGACTGCATCCTCTCTGCAGTACTGATATGGAGTGAGGGGTAGGCTACGTGCAGGTACCCACTCTCTTCCTACTATCATACACGGTACTTGCTGGCAGGGCGGGTGTGTTGGTGGTATCACTAATCACGAGATACTGACACCTCACTGTGTGCACTTGTGACTTGGGCCTTTGTCTGTTGTACCACAAGATACTGAGAGCTCACAATGTGCTCTTGTGACATGGACCTTTGTCTGTTGTACCACAAGATACTGAGAGCTCAAATGTGCTCTTGTGGTGTGGGGCTTTGTCTATTGTACCACAAGATACTGAGAGCTCAAATGTGCTCTTGTGACATGGACCTTTGTCTGTTGTACCACAAGATACTGAGAGCTCACAATGTGCTCTTGTGACATGGACCTTTGTCTGTTGTACCACAAGATACTGAGAGCTCAAATGTGCTCTTGTGGTGTGGACCTTTGTCTGTTGTACCACAAGATACTGAGAGCTCACAATGTGCTCTTGTGACATGGACCTTTGTCTGTTGTACCACAAGATACTGAGAGCTCAAATGTGCTCTTGTGACATGGACCTTTGTCTGTTGTACCACAAGATACTGAGAGCTCACAATGTGCTCTTGTGACATGGACCTTTGTCTGTTGTACCACAAGATACTGAGAGCTCAAATGTGCTCTTGTGGTGTGGACCTTTGTCTGTTGTACCACAAGATACTGAGAGCTCAGAATGTGCTCTTGTGACATGGACCTTTGTCTGTTGTACCACAAGATACTGAGAGCTCAAATGTGCTCTTGTGGTGTGGAGCTTTGTCTGTTGTACCACAAGATACTGAGAGCTCAGAATGTGCTCTTGTGACATGGACCTTTGTCTGTTGTACCACAAGATACTGAGAGCTCACAATGTGCTCTTGTGACATGGACCTTTGTCTGTTGTACCACAAGATACTGGGAGCTCACAATGTGCTCTTGTGGTGTGGAGCTTTGTCTGTTGTACCACAAGATACTGAGAGCTCACAATGTGCTCTTGTGACATGGACCTTTGTCTGTTGTACCACAAGATACTGAGAGCTCAGAATGTGCTCTTGTGGTGTGGACCTTTGTCTGTTGTACCACAAGATACTGGGAGCTCAAATGTGCTCTTGTGGTGTGGACCTTTGTCTGTTGTACCACAAGATACTGGGAGCTCACAATGTGCTCTTGTGACATGGACCTTTGTCTGTTGTACCACAAGATACTGAGAGCTCACAATGTGCTCTTGTGGTGTGGAGCTTTGTCTGTTGTACCACAAGATACTGGGAGCTCACAATGTGCTCTTGTGGTGTGGAGCTTTGTCTGTTGTACCACAAGATACTGAGAGCTCAAATGTGCTCTTGTGACATGGACCTTTGTCTGTTGTACCACAAGATACTGAGAGCTCACAATGTGCTCTTGTGACATGGACCTTTGTCTGTTGTACCACAAGATACTGGGAGCTCACAATGTGCACTTGTGGTGTGGAGCTTTGTCTGTTGTACCACAAGATACTGAGAGCTCACAATGTGCTCTTGTGGTGTGGAGCTTTGTCTGTTGTACCACAAGATACTGAGAGCTCACAATGTGCTCTTGTGGTGTGGAGCTTTGTCTGTTGTACCACAAGATACTGGGAGCTCACAATGTGCTCTTGTGGTGTGGAGCTTTGTCTGTTGTACCACAAGATACTGAGAGCTCACAATGTGCTCTTGTGGTGTGGAGCTTTGTCTGTTGTACCACAAGATACTGAGAGCTCAAATGTGCTCTTGTGGTGTGGAGCTTTGTCTGTTGTACCACAAGATACTGAGAGCTCACAATGTGCTCTTGTGGTGTGGAGCTTTGTCTGTTGTACCACAAGATACTGAGAGCTCAAATGTGCTCTTGTGACATGGACCTTTGTCTGTTGTACCACAAGATACTGGGAGCTCACAATGTGCTCTTGTGGTGTGGAGCTTTGTCTGTTGTACCACAAGATACTGAGAGCTCACAATGTGCTCTTGTGGTGTGGAGCTTTGTCTGTTGTACCACAAGATACTGAGAGCTCAAATGTGCTCTTGTGACATGGACCTTTGTCTGTTGTACCACAAGATACTGGGAGCTCACAATGTGCTCTTGTGGTGTGGACCTTTGTCTGTTGTACCACAAGATACTGAGAGCTCACAATGTGCTCTTGTGACATGGACCTTTGTCTGTTGTACCACAAGATACTGAGAGCTCAAATGTGCTCTTGTGGTGTGGAGCTTTGTCTGTTGTACCACAAGATACTGGGAGCTCAGAATGTGCTCTTGTGGTGTGGAGCTTTGTCTGTTGTACCACAAGATACTGAGAGCTCACAATGTGCTCTTGTGGTGTGGAGCTTTGTCTGTTGTACCACAAGATACTGAGAGCTCACAATGTGCTCTTGTGGTGTGGAGCTTTGTCTGTTGTACCACAAGATAATGAGAGCTCAAATGTGCTCTTGTGGTGTGGAGCTTTGTCTGTTGTACCACAAGATACTGGGAGCTCACAATGTGCTCTTGTGACATGGACCTTTGTCTGTTGTACCACAAGATACTGAGAGCTCACAATGTGCTCTTGTGGTGTGGAGCTTTGTCTGTTGTACCACAAGATACTGAGAGCTCACAATGTGCTCTTGTGGTGTGGACCTTTGTCTGTTGTACCACAAGATACTGAGAGCTCACAATGTGCTCTTGTGACATGGACCTTTGTCTGTTGTACCACAAGATACTGAGAGCTCACAATGTGCTCTTGTGACATGGACCTTTGTCTGTTGTACCACAAGATACTGAGAGCTCACAATGTGCTCTTGTGACATGGACCTTTGTCTGTTGTACCACAAGATACTGAGAGCTCACAATGTGCTCTTGTGACATGGACCTTTGTCTGTTGTACCACAAGATACTGAGAGCTCAAATGTGCTCTTGTGGTGTGGAGCTTTGTCTGTTGTATCACAAGATACTGAGAGCTCACAATGTGCACTTGTGACTTGGGCCTTTGTCTGTTGTACCACAAGATACTGAGAGCTCAAATGTGCTCTTGTGACATGGACCTTTGTCTGTTGTACCACAAGATACTGAGAGCTCACAATGTGCTCTTGTGACATGGACCTTTGTCTGTTGTACCACAAGATACTGAGAGCTCACAATGTGCACTTGTGACTTGGGCCTTTGTCTGTTGTACCACAAGATACTGAGAGCTCACAATGTGCTCTTGTGACATGGACCTTTGTCTGTTGTACCACAAGATACTGAGAGCTCACAATGTGCTCTTGTGACATGGACCTTTGTCTGTTGTACCACAAGATACTGAGAGCTCAAATGTGCTCTTGTGGTGTGGAGCTTTGTCTGTTGTATCACAAGATACTGAGAGCTCACAATGTGCTCTTGTGACTTGGGCCTTTGTCTGTTGTACCACAAGATACTGAGAGCTCAAATGTGCTCTTGTGGTGTGGAGCTTTGTCTGTTGTATCACAAGATACTGAGAGCTCAAATGTGCTCTTGTGGTGTGGAGCTTTGTCTGTTGTACCACAAGATACTGAGAGCTCAAATGTGCTCTTGTGGTGTGGACCTTTGTCTGTTGTACCACAAGATACTGAGAGCTCAGAATGTGCTCTTGTGGTGTGGAGCTTTGTCTGTTGTACCACAAGATACTGAGAGCTCAGAATGTGCTCTTGTGGTGTGGAGCTTTGTCTGTTGTACCACAAGATACTGAGAGCTCAGAATATGCTCTTGTGACATGGACCTTTGTCTGTTGTACCACATGATACTGAGAGCTCAGAATGTGCTCTTGTGGTGTGGAGCTTTGTCTGTTGTACCACAAGATACTGAGAGCTCAAATGTGCTCTTGTGGTGTGGAGCTTTGTCTGTTGTACCACAAGATACTGAGAGCTCAGAATGTGCTCTTGTGGTGTGGAGCTTTGTCTGTTGTACCACAAGATACTGAGAGCTCAGAATATGCTCTTGTGACATGGACCTTTGTCTGTTGTACCACATGATACTGAGAGCTCAGAATGTGCTCTTGTGGTGTGGACCTTTGTCTGTTGTACCACAAGATACTGAGGGCTGAGAATGTGCTCTTGTGGTGTGGAGCTTTGTCTGTTGTACCACAAGATACAGAGAGCTCAAATGTGCTCTTGTGACATGGACCTTTGTCTGTTGTACCACAAGATACAGAGAGCTCAAATGTGCTCTTGTGGTGTGGAGCTTTGTCTGTTGTACCACAAGATACTCAGAGCTCACAATGTGCTCTTGTGACATGGATCTTTGTCTGTTGCATCGCTAGATACTGAGAGCTCACAATGTGCTCTTGTAACATGGATCTTTGTCTGTTGCATCACTAGATACCCAGAGCTCGCAATGTGGTCTTGTGACATGGGACTTTGTCTGTTGTACCACAAGTTACTGAGAGTTCACAGTGTGCTCATGTGACAAGGACCTAGTCAATCAATCAATCAATCAATCAATCAATCAATCAATCAATCAATCAATCAATCAATCAATCAATCAATCAATCAATCAATCAATCAATCAATCAATCAATACTGATCTGTATTTAGGGCAGTCACCCAGGTGGCAGATTCCCTATCTGTTGCTTTCCTAGCCTTTTCCGAAATTATTTCAAAGAAATTGGAAGTTTATTGAACATCTCCCTTGGTAAGTTATTCCAATCCCTAACTCCCCTTCCTATAAA
The DNA here is from genome assembly GCF_040414725.1 of Anabrus simplex. Lineage (NCBI taxonomy): Eukaryota > Metazoa > Arthropoda > Insecta > Orthoptera > Tettigoniidae > Anabrus > Anabrus simplex. Next base: position 5,140,464 of record NC_090271.1, read on the forward strand.
TGAACATTTACCCCAGTTTGTCCTCTTGAATTCCAACTTTATCTTCATATTGTGATCTTTCCTACTTTTATAAACGCCATTCAAACCTATTCGTCTACTAATGTCATTCCACGCCTTCTCTCCGCTGACAGCTCGGAACATACCACTTATTACATGTAATAAATATCATTTTTGGTCCATATTGATGATATTTGATTGAAGTAATAACATTAAGTTATTTATTAGACCACCTAATCAATACAAAATCGTCTTGGATGATTTACATAGATTTGTTAGCTAATAGTGGTACATGTTTCGCCTTCTCTGAAGGCATCATCAGCCATAGTCTTAACCTTAAATTAAAACCGCCAGACTATCAACTTTACTTTTATGCAATCTTACTACATGTTGTATAACAATCTGTTGTTTTATCCATTCCACTTATTTTAGCAGCCTTCTAAGTTAATTTTGTCAATACTTCCACTATTATATCTCATCACATTGTATTTTCAAACCATCATTGTTATTTTTAATGTTATTTTACTTCAAATCTCTTCAAGATTTTAAAATTCATTTCATTACTACATGTTATTTAGACGCTTATTTTTAAGTTAAGGTTAAGACTATGGCTGATGATGCCTTCAGAGAAGGCGAAACATGTACCACTATTAGCTAACAAGTCTATGTAAATCATCCAAGACGATTTTGTATTGATTAGGTGGTCTAATAAATAGCTTAATGTTATTACTTCAACATACCACTTAGTCGAGCAGCTCTTCTTCTTTCTCTCAATTCTTCCCAACCCAAACATTGCAACATTTTTGTAACGCTACTCTTTTGTCGGAAATCACCCAGAACAAATCGAGCTGGTTTTCTTTGGATTTTTTCCAGTTCTTGAATCAAGTAATCCTGGTGAGGGTCCCATACACTGGAACCATACTCTAGTTGGGGTCTTACCAGAGACTTATATGCACTGTCCTTTACATCCTTACTACAACACCTAAACACCCTCATAACCATGTGCAGAGATCTGTACACTTTATTTACAATCCCATTTATGTGACTACCCCAATGAAGATCTTTCCTTATATTAACACCTAGATACTTACAATGATCCTCAAAAGTAACTTTCACCCCATCAACGCAGTAATTAAAACTGAGAAGACTTTTCCTATTTGTGAAACTCACAACCAGACTTTTAGCCCCGTTTATCAACATACCATTGCCTGCTGTCCATCTCACAACATTTTCGAGGTCACGTTGCAGTTGCTCACAATCTTGTAACTTATTTATCTCTCTATAGAGAATAACATCATCCGCAAAAAGCCTTACCTCCGATTCCACTCCTTTACTCATAACATTTATATATATAAGAAAACATAAAGGTCCGATAACACTGCCCTGTGGAACTCCCCTCTCAACTATTACAGGGTCAGACAAAGCTTCACCTACTCTAACTCTATGATATCTATTTTCTAGAAATATAGCAACCCATTCAGTCACTCTTTTGTCTAGTCCAATTGCACTCATTTTTGCCAGTAGTCTCCCATGATCCACCCTATCAAATGCTTTAGACATGTCAATCGCGATACAGTCCATTTGACCTCCAGAATCCAAGATATCTGCTATATCTTGCTGGAATCCTACAAGTTGAGCTTCAGTGGAATAACCTTTCCTAAAACCGAATGCCTTCTATCGAACCAGTTATTAATTTCACAAACATGTCTAATATAATCAGAAAGAATGCCTTCCCAAAGCTTACATACAATGCATGCCAAACTTACTGGCCTGTAATTTTCAGCTTTATACCTATCACCCTTTCCTTTATACACAGGGGCTACTATAGCAACTCTCCATTCATCTGGTATAGCTCCTCCGACCAAACAATAATCAAATAAGTACTTCAGAAATGGTACTATATTCCAACCCATTGTCTTTAGTATATCCCCATAAATCTGATCAATTCCAGCTGCTTTTCTAGTTTTCAACTTTTGTATCTTATTGTAAATGTCATTGTTATCATATGTAAATTTTATTACTTCTTTGGCCTTACTCTCTTCCTCTATCTCGACATTATCCTTGTAACCAACAATCTTTACATACTTCTGCCTTTTGAAGATCCTCACATACACACTCCCCTTGTTCATTAATTATTCCTGGAATGTCCTTCTTGGAACCTGTTTCTGCCTTAAAATACCTATACATACCCTTCCATTTTTCACTAAAATTTTTATGACTGCCAATTATGCTTGCCATCATGTTATCCTTAGCTGCCTTCTTTGCTAGATTCAATTTTCTAGTAAGTTCCTTCAATTTCTCCTTACTTCCACAGCCGTTTCTAACTCTATTTCTTTCCAGTCTGCACCTCCTTCTTAGTCTCTTTATTTCTCTATTATAATAAGGTGGGTCTTTACCATTCCTTACCACCCTTAAAGGTACAAACCTGTTTTCGCATTCCTCAACAATTTCTTTAAACCCATCCCAGAGTCTGTTTACATTTTTATTTACCGTTTTCCACCGATCATAGTTACTTTTTAGAAACTGCCTCATACCTGCTTTATCAGCCATATGGTACTGCCTAACAGTCCTACTTTTAAGACCTTCCTTTCTATCGCAGTTATTTTTAACTACCATAAAAACAGCTTCATGATCACTAATACCATCTATTACTTCAGTTTCCCTATAGAGCTCATCTGGTTTTATCAGCACTACATCCAGGATATTTTTCCCTCTGGTTGGTTCCATCACTTTCTGAATCAGCTGTCCTTCCCATATTAACTTATTTTCCATTTGTTGGTCATGCTTCCTGTCGTTCGCATTTCCTTCCCAATTTACATCTGGCAAATTCAGATCTCCCGCTACAATCACATTTCTTTCCATGTCGTTTCCCACATAGCTGACTATCCTATCAAATAATTCCGAATCCGCGTCAGTGCTATCCTTTCCCGATCTGTACACTCCAAATATATCAAGTTGCCTATTATCTTTAGAAATGAGCCTTACACCTAGAATTTCATGTGTCTCATCTTTAACTTTTTCGTAGCTTACAAATTCTTCTTTCACCAGAATGAAAACTCCCCCTCCCACCTTTCCTATCCTATCTCTACGATACACACTCCAGTGCCGTGAGAAAATTTCTGCATCCATTATATCGTTTCTCAGCCGTGATTCAACTCCTATTACAATATCTGGTAAATATATATCTATTAAATTACCTACTTAATTCTATTCCTTTCTTTACAATACTTCTACAGTTCAACACTAACAATTTTATGTCATCCCTACTTGATTTCCAGTTCCCTGTTCCCTTACCACCGCTCCCTAGGCCATTCCGTTTCCCTGAATGTACCTCCCTATTACCCTTCCAAACAAATTTCCTAACTTATACGTACTACTGCGGTTTAAATGAAGGCCGTCCGAGCGCAGATCCCTATCTCCTACCCACCCATTAGGATCTAGAAATTTCACTTCTAGTTTCCCACATACCCACTCCATTTAAATCCCCAATCACCCTCCAGTCAGTATCCCTCCTACACAGTATTCCACTAATAACAATCTCCGCTTTCTTAAATTTCACCCGTGCTGCATTTACCAGATCCCACACATCTCCAACTATGTTGGTACTTATATCAGCTTGCCTTACGTTGTTAGTACCAACGTGAAACACTACCACCTTCTCCTTCCCCTCCTCCCTCTCTTCTACTTTCCTCAACATCTGCCTCAACCTAATTCCTGAATACCATTCTACCCTGGTTCCCTTTCCTCCACAAACTTTCCCCACGTGTCTAACGATGGAATCCCCCATGACCAGAGCCTCAACCCTACCCACCTCATTTGATCCCCTCCCCTCCTGGTCAACCCTGTCTTTCCTGATAGCTGCAGAAGCTACTTCCTCCTCCCTTTTCTCCTTCCCATGACCCTGTTCCACCTGTCTTTTCCTATCCTCTACTCTTCATTCCCTTTCCTGACTTTTCCCTTCCTCCTACTTCCATGCATCTCAGCAACAGTTTCCTGTCCCTCATCTTCCCTCTGTTGTTCTACCTGGAGTGACTCGTACCGATTTCGCACAGACACCTGTCCTGAATTCTGATCCTGAATAGAGCCCTTGGCCTGCAATCTCCTTCCCCTTAGAACATTAGACCACCTGTCTTCTACAACTCCTCCCTTTCCTTCCCCTCCCTCTTGTACACCTACTGTAACCTGTACATTGTTTGAGGGAGTCCTATCTTCCTTCCTGTCTTCTGTGAGAATCTTAATTATCTCCCTCAAACTTTCCAACTCCTCCCTCATACCCCTCAATGCCTCACCACACCCACAATAAGTACACTCGCGCTCCTTAGCCATTCTTTACGGGGGGAAATTTTAAATTAAAAAATAAAGTAACTTATTTGCAAAAAAAAAATGAACGGAGGGATATATTGTCTGGGATAGTACACAACAATAAGGTAATTAATATACGACTACACTACAATACTACTTAGTCGTGCTCTATTTTTTATCCTACAACCCCTAACAGGATAAAAACTGCTGTTAATTACTGAATATCGAAAGTAATACACAAGAACTACACAATTCCAAACTGCAATTAAGCCTATCCTAATTTCAACAATATTTTAGTAAGAGTTTCTACGGATACCTCTACTACACCAGTACTACACAAATATTTTACATAATAATCACACTAAATTCTAATAGGATATTACTCGTATACTACTGTACAGTACACTACAGTAATTTTTAAACTACTTTCAGACGTATCCTAATTACGATACCGGTACCGTACCGTATGTCACTACTAAGCACAACAGAAATGAAATTTGCAAGAACTACTGTACTCAAAGATTACCAACGAAGCTAAATGCTTAGACAAATTATTATTAGTATTAGGGTCTAATAGATACACACGAAAGATAACACATGAATATAGCAGGCAAGATACGGCACTATCTAAATGTACAGTACTGTATCTATACTACACTACACTATACTGTGTTGGGTTAAATGCTTAAGTATCAAAAGGATTGCCGTACACGAAGAAAAACACGAATATAACTGGCAAATAATATCTAATATATTATACCTTATCTTCACTACAATTCTACTGAAATGTCGTTATGTGATTATTACAGCTGGTGGATTACTATTATTTTCCCTACTCCATGGGACGGAGAAAAAAAAGTGTCCTTAATTAGGCCTACAGAAAAATATGAGGTTGTCTACAATAATTTCTCAAATATTTCTGTCAAAACTACTACTACTACTACTCCAGGGACTTGAACTGCAATTACTGGGATATAGGAACTTTATTATTATTAGCTAACCGCTCATAAATACTGAAAGATCGAGGGAGCGAAATATAAATTACGGATACTAACTACCTACTCAGAAGTACAAATGAATGGAATACAAGGTCAGCTGATTTTTATTTATATTTACTTGACTACACTACACCCTTTGTTCACGACTGTAGCCAACAATGCAATATTTGAATATGAGGAGCGACAATAATCAATAACAATACGACTGTTAACTGTTACCGTGTAATCTCTTTAACTTCTTTTTAAATGGAAGTTTACAGGCGTACCGTGTTTTTTAATGTAGTAAATTATTACCTTCGAGATAGTTCGAACGTATATCTATACGAAATACCGGAGAAGTTGCTGCAGAAGTTACGGTACTATTCCTTAGGATATTCTGCCTTTGTAAGTACAGCCAACGAACCTACAGATATTTACAAATACTTTTAAAGTTAATATTGTTACCTAAAGTATTACCTAAACCTAAATTCGAAACAAGGTGCACCTAGCTAGCCTACTTAACCTAAAAACGTAATTTACTGAAGACCAACTGAATTACTTGTTACAAAATTTAAATAATTATTACTACTCCCAATTTCTACCAACAAGCACTAAACACCACTATATAAACAGCACTAAATGAATCATATATACACAAAATTAAGCTATTTCAATAGGTTTTCACTACTTTACCACTACAATAATGCAAGAGCTCTCTCAACAGCCAACCGTTCTCAAGCGCATCCAACAAGGAGGTTTCTAGTCTGTTGTACCACAAGATACTCAGAGCGTACTGTGCGCTCTTGTGACATGGACCTAGTCGGTTGCACTACAAGATACTCAGAGCCCACTGTGTGCTCTTGTGACATGGAATTTTGTCTGTTGTACCACAACATACAGAGAGTTCACTGTGTGCTCCTTTGAAATGCACCTAGTATGTCGTACCACAAGATACTGAGAACACACTATGTGGTCTTGTGACATTGACATAGTCTGCTGTACCACAAGATACTGAGAACACACTATGTGGTCTTGTGACATTGACATAGTCTGCTGTACCACAAGATACTGAGAACACACTGTGTCGTCTGTAACATGGACATAGTCTGCTGTATCACAAGATACTGAGAACACACTGTGTGGTATGTAACATGGACATAGTCTGTTGTATCACAAGATACTGAGAACACACTGTGTCGTGTGTAACATGGACATAGTCTGTTGTATCACAAGATACTGAGAACACACTGTGTGCTATGTAACATGGACATAGTGTGCTGTATCACAAGATACTGAGAACACAGTGTGTCGTGTGTAACATGGACATAGTCTGCTGTATCACAAGATACTGAGAACACACTGTGTCGTATATAACATGGACATAGTCTGCTGTATCACAAGATACTGAGAACACACTGTGTCGTATGTAACATGGACATAGTCTGCTGTATCACAAGATACTGAGAACATACTGTGTCGTATGTAACATGGACATAGTCTGTTGTATCACAAGATACTGAGAACACACTGTGTGGTATGTAACATGGACATAGTGTGCTGTATCACAAGATACTGAGAACATACTGTGTCGTATGTAACATGGACATAGTCTGTTGTATCACAAGATACTGAGAACACACTGTGTGGTATGTAACATGGACATAGTCTGCTGTATCACAAGATACTGAGAACACACTGAGTGGTATGTAACATGGACATAGTGTGCTGTATTACAAGATACTGAGAACACACTGTGTGCTATGTAACATGGACATAGTCTGCTGTATCACAAGATACTGAGAACACACTGTGTCGTATGTAACATGGACATAGTCTGTTGTATCACAAGATACTGAGAACACACTGTGTGGTATGTAACATGGACATAGTCTGCTGTATCACAAGATACTGAGAACACACTGTGTCGTATGTAACATGGACATAGTCTGCTGTATCACAAGATACTGAGAACACACTGTGTCGTATGTAACATGGACATAGTCTGCTGTATCACAAGATACTGAGAACACACTGTGTGGTATGTAACATGGACATAGTCTGTTGTATCACAAGATACTGAGAACACACTGTGTGCTCTTGTGACATGGACATAGTGTGTTGTATCACAAGATACTGAGAACACACTGTGTCGTATGTAACATGGACATAGTCTGCTGTATCACAAGATACTGAGAACACACTGTGTCGTATGTAACATGGACATAGTCTGTTGTATCACAAGATACTGAGAACACACTGTGTCGTATGTAACATGGACATAGTCTGCTGTATCACAAGATACTGAGAACACACTGTGTGGTATGTAACATGGACATAGTCTGCTGTATCACAAGATACTGAGAACACACTGTGTGGTATGTAACATGGACATAGTCTGCTGTATCACAAGATACTGAGAACATACTGTGTCGTATGTAACATGGACATAGTCTGTTGTATCACAAGATACTGAGAACACACTGTGTGGTATGTAACATGCACATAGTCTGTTGTATCACAAGATACTGAGAACACACTGTGTCGTATGTAACATGGACATAGTGTGCTGTATCACAAGATACTGAGAACATACTGTCTGGTATGTAACATGGACATAGCCTGTTGTATCACAAGATACTGAGAACACACTGTGTGGTGTGTAACATGGACATAGTGTGCTGTATCACAATATACTGAGAACACACTGTGTCGTATGTAACATGGACATAGCCTGTTGTATCACAAGATACTGAGAACACACTGTGTGGTATGTAACATGGACATAGTCTGCTGTATCACAAGATACTGAGAACACACTGTGTGGTATGTAACATGGACATAGTGTGCTGTATCACAAGATACTGAGAACATACTGTGTCGTATGTAACATGGACATAGTCTGTTGTATCACTAGATACTGAGAACACACTGTGTGGTATGTAACATAGACATAGTCTGTTGTATCACAAGATACTGAGAACACACTGTGTGGTATGTAACATGGACATAGTCTGTTGTATCACAAGATACTGAGAACATACTGTGTGGTGTTTAACATGGATATAGTGTGCTGTATCACAAGATACTGAGAACACACTGTGTCGTATGTAACATGGACATAGTCTGTTGTATCACAAGATACTGAGAACACACTGTGTCGTATGTAACATGGACATAGTCTGTTGTATCACAAGATACTGAGAACACACTGTGTGCTATGTAACAGGGACATAGTGTGCTGTATCACAAGATACTGAGAACACACTGTGTGGTATGTAACATGGACATAGTGTGCTGTACCACAAGATACTGAGAACATACTGTGTCGTATGTAACATGGACATAGTCTGTTGTATCACAAGATACTGAGAACATACTGTCTGGTATGTAACATGGACATAGTGTGCTCTACCACAAGATACTGAGAACATACTGTGTGCTATGTAACATGGACATAGTCTGTTGTATCACAAGATACTGAGAACACACTGTGTGGTATGTAACATGGACATAGTGTGCTGTATCACAAGATACTGAGAACACACTGTGTGGTATGTAACATGGACATAGTGTGCTGTATCACAAGATACTGAGAACACACTGTGTGCTATGTACCATGGGCATAGTGTGTTGTATCACAAGATACTGAGAACACACTGTGTCGTATGTAACATGGACATAGTGTGCTGTATCACAAGATACTGAGAACATACTGTCTGGTATGTAACATGGACATAGTCTGTTGTATCACAAGATACTGAGAACACACTGTGTGGTATGTAACATGGACATAGTCTGTTGTATCACAAGATACTGAGAACATACTGTCTGGTATGTAACATGGACATAGTGTGCTGTATCACAAGATACTGAGAACACACTGTGTCGTATGTAACATGGACATAGTCTGTTGTATCACAAGATACTGAGAACATACTCTGTGGTATGTAACATGGACATAGTGTGCTGTATCACAAGATACTGAGAACATACTCTGTGGTATGTAACATGGACATAGTCTGTTGTATCACAAGATACTGAGAACATACTGTGTGGTATGTAACATGGACATAGTGTGCTGTATCACAAGATACTGAGAACACACTGTGTCGTATGTAACATGGACATAGTCTGTTGTATCACAAGATACTGAGAACACACTGTCTGGTATGTAACATGGACATAGTCTGCTGTATCACAAGATACTGAGAACATACTGTCTGGTATGTAACATGGACATAGTCTGTTGTATCACAAGATACTGAGAACACACTGTGTCGTATGTAACATGGATATAGCCTGTTGTATCACAAGATACTGAAAACACACTGTGTGCTATGTAACATGGACATAGTGTGCTGTATCACAAGATACTGAGAACACACTGTGTGGTATGTAACATGGACATAGTCTGTTGTATCACAAGATACTGAGAACACACTGTGTGGTATGTAACATGGACATAGTGTGCTGTATCACAAGATACTGAGAACACACTGTGTGGTATGTAACATGGACATAGTCTGCTGTATCACAAGATACTGAGAACACACTGTGTGGTATGTAACATGGACATAGTGTGCTGTATCACAAGATACTGAGAACACACTGTGTCGTATGTAACATGGATATAGCCTGTTGTATCACAAGATACTGAGAACACACTGTGTGGTATGTAACATGGACATAGTGTGCTGTATTACAAGATACTGAGAACACACTGTGTGGTATGTAACATGGATATAGCCTGTTGTATCACAAGATACTGAGAACACACTGTGTCGTATGTAACATGGATATAGCCTGTTGTATCACAAGATACTGAGAACACACTGTGTCGTATGTAACATGGACATAGTCTGTTGTATCACAAGATACTGAGAACACACTGTCTGGTATGTAACATGGACATAGCCTGTTGTATCACAAGATACTGAGAACACACTGTGTGCTATGTAACATGGGCATAGTCTGTTGTATCACAAGATACTGAGAACACACTGTGTGGTATGTAACATGGACATAGTCTGTTGTATCACAAGATACTGAGAACACAGTGTGTGGTATGTAACATGGGCATAGTCTGTTGTATCACAAGATACTGAGAACACACTGTGTCGTATGTAACATGGACATAGTCTGTTGTATCACAAGATACTGAGAACACACTGTGTGGTATGTAACATGGACATAGTGTGCTGTACCACAAGATACTGAGAACACACTGTCTGGTATGTAACATGGACATAGTCTGTTGTATCACAAGATACTGAGAACACACTGTGTCGTATGTAACATGGACATAGTCTGTTGTATCACAAGATACTGAGAACACACTGTGTGGTATGTAACATGGACATAGTCTGTTGTATCACAAGATACTGAGAACACACTGTGTGGTATGTAACATGGACATAGTGTGCTGTATTACAAGATACTGAGAACACACTGTGTGGTATGTAACATGGACATAGTGTGCTGTATTACAAGATACTGAGAACACACTGTGTCGTATGTAACATGGACATAGTCTGTTGTATCACAAGATACTGAGAACACACTGTGTGGTATGTAACATGGACATAGTCTGTTGTATCACAAGATACTGAGAACACACTGTCTGGTATGTAACATGGACATAGTGTGCTGTATCACAAGATACTGAGAACACACTATGTGGTATGTAACATGGACATAGTCTGTTGTATCACAAGATACTGAGAACACACTGTGTGGTATGTAACATGGACATAGTGTGCTGTATCACAAGATACTGAGAACAAACTGTGTGGTATGTAACATGGATATAGCCTGTTGTATCACAAGATACTGAGAACACACTGTGTGGTATGTAACATGGACATAGTGTGCTGTACCACAAGATACTGAGAACACACTGTCTGGTATGTAACATGGACATAGTCTGTTGTATCACAAGATACTGAGAACACACTGTGTGGTATGTAACATGGACATAGTGTGCTGTATCACAAGATACTGAGAACACACTGTGTCGTATGTAACATGGACATAGTGTGCTGTATCACAAGATACTGAGAACACACTGTGTCGTATATAACATGGACATAGTCTGCTGTATCACAAGATACTGAGAACACACTGTGTGCTATGTAACATGGACATAGTCTGCTGTATCACAAGATACTGAGAACACACTGTGTCGTATGTAACATGGACATAGCCTGTTGTATCACAAGATACTGAGAACACACTGTGTCGTATGTAACATGGACATAGTGTGCTGTATTACAAGATACTGAGAACACACTGTGTGGTATGTAACATGGACATAGTCTGCTGTATCACAAGATACTGAGAACACACTGTGTGGTATGTAACATGGACATAGTGTGCTGTATCACAAGATACTGAGAACACACTGTGTCGTATGTAACATGGACATAGTGTGCTGTATCACAAGATACTGAGAACACACTGTGTGGTATGTAACATGGACATAGTGTGCTGTATCACAAGATACTGAGAACACACTGTGTCGTATGTAACATGGACATAGTGTGCTGTATCACAAGATACTGAGAACACACTGTGTCGTATGTAACATGCACATAGTCTGCTGTACCACAAGATACTGAGAACACACTGTGTGGTATGTAACATGGACATAGTGTGCTGTATCACAAGATACTGAGAACACACTGTGTCGTATGTAACATGGATATAGTGTGTTGTATCACAAGATACTGAGAACACACTGTGTCGTATGTAACATGCACATAGTCTGCTGTACCACAAGATACTGAGAACACACTGTGTGGTATGTAACATGGACATAGTGTGCTGTATCACAAGATACTGAGAACACACTGTGTGGTATGTAACATGCACATAGTCTGTTGTATCACAAGATACTGAGAACACACTGTGTGGTATGTAACATGCACATAGTCTGTTGTATCACAAGATACTGAGAACATACTGTGTGGTATGTAACATGGACATAGTGTGCTGTATCACAATATACTGAAAACACACTGTGTCGTATATAACATGGACATAGTTTGCTGTATCACAAGATACTGAGAACACACTGTGTCGTATGTAACATGGACATAGTGTGCTGTATCACAAGATACTGAGAACACACTGTGTCGTATGTAACATGGACATAGTTTGCTGTATCACAAGATACTGAGAACACACTGTGTGCTATGTAACATGGACATAGTCTGTTGTATCACAAGATACTGAGAACACACTGTGTGCTATGTAACATGGACATAGCCTGTTGTATCACAAGATAATGAGAACACACTGTGTGCTATGTAACATGGACATAGTCTGTTGTATCACAAGATACTGAGAACACACTGTGTGCTATGTAACATGGACATAGTCTGTTGTATCACAAGATACTGAGAACATACTGTGTCGTATATAACATGGACATAGTGTGTTGTATCACAAGATACTGAGAACACACTGTGTCGTATGTAACATGGACATAGTCTGTTGTATCACAAGATACTGAGAACGCACTGTGTCGTATATAACATGGACATAGTGTGCTGTATCACAAGATACTGAGAACACACTGTGTGGTATGTAACATGGACATAGTCTGTTGTATCACAAGATACTGAGAACACACTGTGTCGTATGTAACATGGACATTTTCTGTTGTATCACAAGATACTGAGAACACACTGTGTGCTATGTAACATGGACATAGCCTGTTGTATCACAAGATACTGAGAACACACTGTGTGCTATGTAACATGGACATAGTCTGTTGTATCACAAGATACTGAGAACATACTGTGTCGTATATAACATGGACATAGTCTGCTGTATCACAAGATACTGAGAACACACTGTGTGGTATGTAACATGGACATAGTGTGCTGTATCACAAGATACTGAGAACACACTGTGTCGTATGTAACATGGACATAGTCTGTTGTATCACAAGATACTGAGAACACACTGTGTCGTATGTAACATGGACATAGTCTGTTGTATCACAAGATACTGAGAACACACTGTGTCGTATGTAACATGGACATAGTCTGTTGTATCACAAGATACTGAGAACACACTGTGTCGTATGTAACATGGACATAGTCTGTTGTATCACAAGATACTGAGAACACACTGTGTGCTATGTAACATGGACATAGTGTGCTGTATCACAAGATACTGAGAACACACTGTGTGGTATGTAACATGGACATAGTGTGCTGTACCACAAGATACTGAGAACATACTGTGTCGTATGTAACATGGACATAGTCTGTTGTATCACAAGATACTGAGAACATACTGTCTGGTATGTAACATGGACATAGTGTGCTGTACCACAAGATACTGAGAACATACTGTGTGCTATGTAACATGGACATAGTCTGTTGTATCACAAGATACTGAGAACACACTGTGTGGTATGTAACATGGACATAGTGTGCTGTATCACAAGATACTGAGAACACACTGTGTGGTATGTAACATGGACATAGTGTGCTGTATCACGAGATACTGAGAACACACTGTGTGCTATGTACCATGGGCATAGTGTGTTGTATCACAAGATACTGAGAACACACTGTGTCGTATGTAACATGGACATAGTGTGCTGTATCACAAGATACTGAGAACATACTGTCTGGTATGTAACATGGACATAGTCTGTTGTATCACAAGATACTGAGAACACACTGTGTGGTATGTAACATGGACATAGTCTGTTGTATCACAAGATACTGAGAACATACTGTCTGGTATGTAACATGGACATAGTGTGCTGTATCACAAGATACTGAGAACACACTGTGTCGTATGTAACATGGACATAGTCTGTTGTATCACAAGATACTGAGAACATACTCTGTGGTATGTAACATGGACATAGTGTGCTGTATCACAAGATACTGAGAACATACTCTGTGGTATGTAACATGGACATAGTCTGTTGTATCACAAGATACTGAGAACATACTGTGTGGTATGTAACATGGACATAGTGTGCTGTATCACAAGATACTGAGAACACACTGTGTCGTATGTAACATGGACATAGTCTGTTGTATCACAAGATACTGAGAACACACTGTCTGGTATGTAACATGGACATAGTCTGCTGTATCACAAGATACTGAGAACATACTGTCTGGTATGTAACATGGACATAGTCTGTTGTATCACAAGATACTGAGAACACACTGTGTCGTATGTAACATGGATATAGCCTGTTGTATCACATGATACTGAAAACACACTGTGTGCTATGTAACATGGACATAGTGTGCTGTATCACAAGATACTGAGAACACACTGTGTGGTATGTAACATGGACATAGTCTGTTGTATCACAAGATACTGAGAACACACTGTGTGGTATGTAACATGGACATAGTGTGCTGTATCACAAGATACTGAGAACACACTGTGTGGTATGTAACATGGACATAGTCTGCTGTATCACAAGATACTGAGAACACACTGTGTGGTATGTAACATGGACATAGTGTGCTGTATCACAAGATACTGAGAACACACTGTGTCGTATGTAACATGGATATAGCCTGTTGTATCACAAGATACTGAGAACACACTGTGTGGTATGTAACATGGACATAGTGTGCTGTATTACAAGATACTGAGAACACACTGTGTGGTATGTAACATGGATATAGCCTGTTGTATCACAAGATACTGAGAACACACTGTGTCGTATGTAACATGGATATAGCCTGTTGTATCACAAGATACTGAGAACACACTGTGTCGTATGTAACATGGACATAGTCTGTTGTATCACAAGATACTGAGAACACACTGTCTGGTATGTAACATGGACATAGCCTGTTGTATCACAAGATACTGAGAACACACTGTGTGCTATGTAACATGGGCATAGTCTGTTGTATCACAAGATACTGAGAACACACTGTGTGGTATGTAACATGGACATAGTCTGTTGTATCACAAGATACTGAGAACACAGTGTGTGGTATGTAACATGGGCATAGTCTGTTGTATCACAAGATACTGAGAACACACTGTGTCGTATGTAACATGGACATAGTCTGTTGTATCACAAGATACTGAGAACACACTGTGTGGTATGTAACATGGACATAGTGTGCTGTACCACAAGATACTGAGAACACACTGTCTGGTATGTAACATGGACATAGTCTGTTGTATCACAAGATACTGAGAACACACTGTGTCGTATGTAACATGGACATAGTCTGTTGTATCACAAGATACTGAGAACACACTGTGTGGTATGTAACATGGACATAGTCTGTTGTATCACAAGATACTGAGAACACACTGTGTGGTATGTAACATGGACATAGTGTGCTGTATTACAAGATACTGAGAACACACTGTGTGGTATGTAACATGGACATAGTGTGCTGTATTACAAGATACTGAGAACACACTGTGTCGTATGTAACATGGACATAGTCTGTTGTATCACAAGATACTGAGAACACACTGTGTGGTATGTAACATGGACATAGTCTGTTGTATCACAAGATACTGAGAACACACTGTCTGGTATGTAACATGGACATAGTGTGCTGTATCACAAGATACTGAGAACACACTATGTGGTATGTAACATGGACATAGTCTGTTGTATCACAAGATACTGAGAACACACTGTGTGGTATGTAACATGGACATAGTGTGCTGTATCACAAGATACTGAGAACAAACTGTGTGGTATGTAACATGGATATAGCCTGTTGTATCACAAGATACTGAGAACACACTGTGTGGTATGTAACATGGACATAGTCTGTTGTATCACAAGATACTGAGAACACACTGTGTGGTATGTAACATGGACATAGTGTGCTGTATCACAAGATACTGAGAACAGACTGTGTCGTATGTAACATGGACATAGTGTGCTGTATCACAAGATACTGAGAACACACTGTGTCGTATATAACATGGACATAGTCTGCTGTATCACAAGATACTGAGAACACACTGTGTGCTATGTAACATGGACATAGTCTGCTGTATCACAAGATACTGAGAACACACTGTGTCGTATGTAACATGGACATAGCCTGTTGTATCACAAGATACTGAGAACACACTGTGTCGTATGTAACATGGACATAGTGTGCTGTATTACAAGATACTGAGAACACACTGTGTGGTATGTAACATGGACATAGTCTGCTGTATCACAAGATACTGAGAACACACTGTGTGGTATGTAACATGGACATAGTGTGCTGTATCACAAGATACTGAGAACACACTGTGTCGTATGTAACATGGACATAGTGTGCTGTATCACAAGATACTGAGAACACACTGTGTGGTATGTAACATGGACATAGTGTGCTGTATCACAAGATACTGAGAACACACTGTGTCGTATGTAACATGGACATAGTGTGCTGTATCACAAGATACTGAGAACACACTGTGTCGTATGTAACATGCACATAGTCTGCTGTACCACAAGATACTGAGAACACACTGTGTGGTATGTAACATGGACATAGTGTGCTGTATCACAAGATACTGAGAACACACTGTGTCGTATGTAACATGGATATAGTGTGTTGTATCACAAGATACTGAGAACACACTGTGTCGTATGTAACATGCACATAGTCTGCTGTACCACAAGATACTGAGAACACACTGTGTGGTATGTAACATGGACATAGTGTGCTGTATCACAAGATACTGAGAACACACTGTGTGGTATGTAACATGCACATAGTCTGTTGTATCACAAGATACTGAGAACACACTGTGTGGTATGTAACATGCACATAGTCTGTTGTATCACAAGATACTGAGAACATACTGTGTGGTATGTAACATGGACATAGTGTGCTGTATCACAATATACTGAGAACACACTGTGTCGTATATAACATGGACATAGTTTGCTGTATCACAAGATACTGAGAACACACTGTGTCGTATGTAACATGGACATAGTGTGCTGTATCACAAGATACTGAGAACACACTGTGTCGTATGTAACATGGACATAGTTTGCTGTATCACAAGATACTGAGAACACACTGTGTGCTATGTAACATGGACATAGTCTGTTGTATCACAAGATACTGAGAACACACTGTGTGCTATGTAACATGGACATAGCCTGTTGTATCACAAGATAATGAGAACACACTGTGTGCTATGTAACATGGACATAGTCTGTTGTATCACAAGATACTGAGAACACACTGTGTGCTATGTAACATGGACATAGTCCGTTGTATCACAAGATACTGAGAACATACTGTGTCGTATATAACATGGACATAGTGTGTTGTATCACAAGATACTGAGAACACACTGTGTCGTATGTAACATGGACATAGTCTGTTGTATCACAAGATACTGAGAACGCACTGTGTCGTATATAACATGGACATAGTGTGCTGTATCACAAGATACTGAGAACACACTGTGTGGTATGTAACATGGACATAGTCTGTTGTATCACAAGATACTGAGAACACACTGTGTCGTATGTAACATGGACATTTTCTGTTGTATCACAAGATACTGAGAACACACTGTGTGCTATGTAACATGGACATAGCCTGTTGTATCACAAGATACTGAGAACACACTGTGTGCTATGTAACATGGACATAGTCTGTTGTATCACAAGATACTGAGAACATACTGTGTCGTATATAACATGGACGTAGTCTGCTGTATCACAAGATACTGAGAACACACTGTGTGGTATGTAACATGGACATAGTGTGCTGTATCACAAGATACTGAGAACACACTGTGTCGTATGTAACATGGACATAGTCTGTTGTATCACAAGATACTGAGAACACACTGTGTCGTATGTAACATGGACATAGTCTGTTGTATCACAAGATACTGAGAACACACTGTGTCGTATGTAACATGGACATAGTCTGTTGTATCACAAGATACTGAGAACCCACTGTGTGCTATGTAACATGGATATAGTGTGCTGTATCACAAGATACTGAGAACACACTGTGTGGTATGTAACATGGACATAGTCTGTTGTATCACAAGATACTGAGAACAAACTGTGTCGTATGTAACATGGACATAGTCTGTTGTATCACAAGATACTGAGAACACACTGTGTGCTATGTAACATGGACATAGTGTGCTGTATCACAAGATACTGAGAACACACTGTGTCGTATGTAACATGGACATAGTCTGTTGTATCACAAGATACTGAGAACACACTGTGTGGTATGTAACATGGACATAGTGTGCTGTATCACAAGATACTGAGAACACACTGTGTCGTATGTAACATGGACATAGTCTGTTGTATCACAAGATACTGAGAACATACTGTGTGGTATGTAACATGGACATAGTCTGCTGTATCACAAGATACTGAGAACACACTGTGTCGTATGTAACATGGACATAGTGTGTTGTATCACAAGATACTGAGAACACACTGTGTGGTATGTAACATGGACATAGTCTGCTGTATCACAAGATACTGAGAACATACTGTGTGGTATGTAACATGGACATAGTCTGCTGTATCACAAGATACTGAGAACATACTGTGTGGTATGTAACATGGACATAGTCTGCTGTATCACAAGATACTGAGAACACACTGTGTCGTATGTAACATGGACATAGTCTGTTGTATCACAAGATACTGAGAACATACTGTGTGCTATGTAACATGGACATAGTCTGTTGTATCACAAGATACTGAGAACACACTGTGTGGTATGTAACATGGACATAGTCTGTTGTATCACAAGATACTGAGAACATACTGTGTGCTATGTAACATGGACATAGTCTGTTGTATCACAAGATACTGAGAACACACTGTGTCGTATGTAACATGGACATAGTGTGCTGTATCACAAGATACTGAGAACACACTGTGTGGTATGTAATATGGACATAGTCTGTTGTATCACAAGATACTGAGAACACACTGTGTGCTATGTAACATGGACATAGTGTGCTGTATCACAAGATACTGAGAACACACTGTGTCGTATGTAACATGGACATAGTTTGCTGTATCACAATATACTGAGAACACACTGTGTGGTATGTAACATGGACATAGTCTGTTGTATCACAAGATACTGAGAACACACTGTGTCGTATGTAACATGGACATAGTGTGCTGTATCACAAGATACTGAGAACACACTGTGTCGTATGTAACATGGACATAGTGTGTTGTATCACAAGATACTGAGAACACACTGTGTCGTATGTAACATGGACATAGTCTGTTGTATCACAAGATACTGAGAACACACTGTGTCGTATGTAACATGGACATAGTCTGTTGTATCACAAGATACTGAGAACATACTGTGTCGTATGTAACATGGACATAGTTTGCTGTATCACAATATACTGAGAACACACTATGTGGTCTTGTGACATTGACATAGTGTGCTGTATCACAAGATACTGAGAACACACTGTGTCGTATGTAACATGGATATAGCCTGTTGTATCACAAGATACTGAGAACCCACTGTGTGGTATGTAACATGGACATAGTCTGTTGTATCACAAGATACTGAGAACCCACTGTGTGGTATGTAACATGGACATAGTGTGCTGTATCACAAGATACTGAGAACCCACTGTGTGGTATGTGACATGGACATAGTGTGCTGTATTACAAGATACTGAGAACACACTGTGTCGTATGTAACATGGACATAGTCTGCTGTATTACAAGATACTGAGAACACACTGTGTGCTATGTAACATGGACATAGTCTGCTGTATTACAAGATACTGAGAACACACTTTGTGCTATGTAACATGGACATAGTGTGCTGTATTACAAGATACTGAGAACACACTGTGTGCTATGTAACATGGACATAGTCTGCTGTATCACAAGATACTGAGAACACACTGTGTCGTATGTAACATGGACATAGTGTGCTGTATCACAAGATACTGAGAACACACTCTGTCGTATGTAACATGGATATAGCCTGTTGTATCACAAGATACTGAGAACACACTGTGTGGTATGTAACATGGACATAGTCTGTTGTATCACAAGATACTGAGAACATACTGTGTGGTATGTAACATGGACATAGTCTGTTGTATCACAAGATACTGAGAACACACTGTGTGGTATAGAACATGGACATAGTCTGTTGTATCACAAGATACTGAGAACACACTGTGTGGTATGTAACATGGACATAGTCTGTTGTATCACAAGATACTGAGAACATACTGTGTGGTATGTAACATGGACATAGTCTGTTGTATCACAAGATACTGAGAACACACTGTGTCGTATGTAACATGGACATAGTCTGCTGTATCACAAGATACTGAGAACACACTGTGTCGTATGTAACATGGACATAGTGTGTTGTATCACAAGATACTGAGAACACACTGTGTGGTATGTAACATGGACATAGTCTGTTGTATCACAATATACTGAGAACACACTGTGTCGTATGTAACATGGACATAGTCTGTTGTATCACAAGATACTGAGAACAAACTGTGTCGTATGTAACATGGACATAGTCTGTTGTATCACAAGATACTGAGAACAAACTGTGTCGTATGTAACATGGACATAGCCTGTTGTATCACAAGATACTGAGAACAAACTGTGTGGTATGTAACATGGACATAGTGTGCTGTATTACAAGATACTGAGAACACACTGTGTGGTATGTAACATGGACATAGTGTGCTGTATTACAAGATACTGAGAACACACTGTGTGGTATGTAACATGGACATAGTGTGCTGTATCACAAGATACTGAGAACACACTGTGTGCTATGTAACATGGACATAGTGTGCTGTATTACAAGATACTGAGAACACACTGTGTCGTATGTAACATGGATATAGCCTGTTGTATCACAAGATACTGAGAACACACTGTGTGCTATGTAACATGGACATAGTGTGCTGTATTACAAGATACTGAGAACACACTGTGTCGTATGTAACATGGACATAGTGTGCTGTATCACAAGATACTGAGAACACACTGTGTGCTATGTAACATGGACATAGTGTGCTGTATTACAAGATACTGAGAACACACTGTGTGGTATGTAACATGGACATAGTCTGTTGTATTACAAGATACTGAGAACACACTGTCTGGTATGTAACATGGACATAGTGTGCTGTATCACAAGATACTGAGAACACACTGTGTGGTATGTAACATGGACATAGTGTGCTGTATTACAAGATACTGAGAACACACTGTGTCGTATGTAACATGGATATAGCCTGTTGTATCACAAGATACTGAGAACACACTGTGTGGTGTGTAACATGGACATAGTGTGCTGTATCACAAGATACTGAGAACACACTGTGTCGTATGTAACATGGATATAGCCTGTTGTATCACAAGATACTGAGAACACACTGTGTGGTATATAACATGGACATAGTCTGCTGTATCACAAGATACTGAGAACACACTGTGTCGTATGTAACATGGACATAGTCTGTTGTATCACAAGATACTGAGAACACACTGTGTCGTATGTAACATGGACATAGTGTGCTGTATCACAAGATACTGAGAACACACTGTGTCGTATGTAACATGGATATAGCCTGTTGTATCACAAGATACTGAGAACACACTGTGTGGTATGTAACATGGACATAGTCTGCTGTATCACAAGATACTGAGAACACACCGTGTCGTATGAAACATGGACATAGTCTGTTGTATCACAAGATACTGAGAACACACTGTGTGGTATGTAACATGGACATAGTCTGTTGTATCACAATATACTGAGAACACACTGTGTGGTATGTAACGTGGACATAGTCTGTTGTATCACAATATACTGAGAACACACCGTGTCGTATGAAACATGGACATAGTCTGTTGTATCACAAGATACTGAGAACACACTGTGTGGTATGTAACATGGACATAGTCTGCTGTATCACAAGATACTGAGAACACACTGTGTGGTATGTAACATGGACATAGTCTGTTGTATCACAATATACTGAGAACACACCGTGTCGTATGAAACATGGACATAGTCTGTTGTATCACAAGATACTGAGAACACACTGTGTGGTATGTAACATGGACATAGTCTGTTGTATCACAAGATACTGAGAACACACTGTGTGGTATGTAACATGGACATAGTCTGTTGTATCACAAGATACTGAGAACACACCGTGTCGTATGAAACATGGACATAGTCTGTTGTATCACAAGATACTGAGAACACACTGTGTGGTATGTAACATGGACATAGTCTGCTGTATCACAAGATACTGAGAACACACTGTGTGGTATGTAACATGGACATAGTCTGTTGTATCACAATATACTGAGAACACACCGTGTCGTATGAAACATGGACATAGTCTGTTGTATCACAAGATACTGAGAACAAACTGTGTCGTATGTAACATGGACATAGTCTGTTGTATCACAAGATACTGAGAACACACTGTGTCGTATGTAACATGGACATAGTCTGTTGTATCACAAGATACTGAGAACAAACTGTGTCGTATGTAACATGGACATAGTCTGCTGTATCACAAGATACTGAGAACATACTGTGTCGTATGTAACATGGACATAGTCTGCTGTATCACAAGATACTGAGAACACACTGTGTGGTATGTAACATGGACATAGTCTGTTGTATCACAAGATACTGAGAACATACTGTGTGCTATGTAACATGGACATAGTCTGTTGTATCACAAGATACTGAGAACACACTGTGTCGTATGTAACATGGACATAGTGTGCTGTATCACAAGATACTGAGAACACACTGTGTGCTATGTAACATGGACATAGTCTGTTGTATCACAAGATACTGAGAACACACTGTGTCGTATGTAACATGGACATAGTCTGCTGTATCACAAGATACTGAGAACACACTGTGTGCTATGTAACATGGACATAGTCTGTTGTATCACAAGATACTGAGAACACACTGTGTCGTATGTAACATGGACATAGCCTGTTGTATCACAAGATACTGAGAACCCACTGTGTGGTATGTAACATGGACATAGTGTGCTGTAACACAAGATACTGCGAACACACTGTGTGGTATGTAACATGGACATAGTCTGTTGTATCACAAGATACTGAGAACACACTGTGTGGTGTGTAACATGGACATAGTCTGTTGTATCACAAGATACTGAGAACATACTGTGTGGTATGTAACATGGATATAGCATGTTGTATCACAAGATACTGAGAACACACTGTGTGGTGTGTAACATGGACATAGTCTGTTGTATCACAAGATACTGAGAACACACTGTGTGCTCTTGTGACATGGACATAGTCTGTTGTATCACAAGATACTGAGAACATACTGTGTGGTATGTAACATGGATATAGCCTGTTGTATCACAAGATACTGAGAACACACTGTGTCGTATGTAACATGGACATAGTGTGCTGTATCACAAGATACTGAGAACACACTGTGTGCTCTTGTGACATGGACATAGTCTGTTGTATCACAAGATACTGAGAACGCACTGTGTCGTATGTAACATGGACATAGTCTGTTGTATCACAAGATACTGAGAACACACTGTGTCGTATGTAACATGGACATAGTCTGTTGTATCACAAGATACTGAGAACACACTGTGTCGTATGTAACATGGACATAGTCTGTTGTATCACAAGATACTGAGAACACACTGTGTGGTGTGTAACATGGACATAGTCTGCTGTATCACAAGATACTGAGAACACACTGTGTGCTCTTGTGACATGGACATAGTCTGCTGTATCACAAGATACTGAGAACACACTGTGTGGTATGTAACATGGACATAGTCTGTTGTATCACAAGATACTGAGAACACACTGTGTCGTATGTAACATGGACATAGTCTGTTGTATCACAAGATACTGAGAACACACTGTGTGGTGTGTAACATGGACATAGTCTGTTGTATCACAAGATACTGAGAACGCACTGTGTGGTATGTAACATGGATATAGCCTGTTGTATCACAAGATAGTGAGAACACACTGTGTGGTGTGTAACATGGACATAGTGTGCTGTATCACAAGATACTGAGAACACACTGTGTCGTATGTAACATGGACATAGTCTGTTGTATCACAAGATACTGAGAACATACTGTGTGGTATGTAACATGGACATAGTCTGTTGTATCACAAGATACTGAGAACATACTGTGTGGTATGTAACATGGACATAGTCTGCTGTATCACAAGATACTGAGAACACACTGTGTGGTATGTAACATGGACATAGTCTGTTGTATCACAAGATACTGAGAACACACTGTGTGCTATGTAACATGGACATAGTCTGTTGTATCACAAGATACTGAGAACACACTGTGTCGTATGTAACATGGACATAGTCTGTTGTATCACAAGATACTGAGAACATACTCTGTGGTATGTAACATGGACATAGTCTGTTGTATCACAAGATACTGAGAACATACTCTGTGGTATGTAACATGGACATAGTCTGCTGTATCACAAGATACTGAGAACACACTGTGTCGTATGTAACATGGATATAGCCTGTTGTATCACAAGATACTGAGAACACACTGTGTGCTATGTAACATGGATATAGCCTGTTGTATCACAAGATACTGAGAACACACTGTGTGGTATGTAACATGGACATAGTCTGTTGTATCACAAGATACTGAGAACGCACTGTGTCGTATATAACATGGACATAGTCTGCTGTATCACAAGATACTGAGAACACACTGTGTCGTATGTAACATGGATATAGCCTGTTGTATCACAAGATACTGAGAACACACTGTGTGCTATGTACCATGGATATAGCCTGTTGTATCACAAGATACTGAGAACACACTGTGTGGTATGTAACATGGACATAGTCTGTTGTATCACAAGATACTGAGAACATACTCTGTGGTATGTAACATGGACATAGTCTGTTGTATCACAAGATACTGAGAACATACTCTGTGGTATGTAACATGGACATAGTCTGCTGTATCACAAGATACTGAGAACACACTGTGTCGTATGTAACATGGATATAGCCTGTTGTATCACAAGATACTGAGAACACACTGTGTGCTATGTAACATGGATATAGCCTGTTGTATCACAAGATACTGAGAACACACTGTGTGGTATGTAACATGGACATAGTCTGTTGTATCACAAGATACTGAGAACACACTGTGTGGTATGTAACATGGACATAGTCTGTTGTATCACAAGATACTGAGAACATACTGTGTGGTATGTAACATGGACATAGTCTGTTGTATCACAAGATACTGAGAACACACTGTGTCGTATGTAACATGGACATAGTCTGCTGTATCACAAGATACTGAGAACACACTGTGTGGTATGTAACATGGACATAGTCTGTTGTATCACAAGATACTGAGAACACACTGTGTCGTATGTAACATGGACATAGTGTGCTGTATCACAAGATACTGAGAACACACTGTGTGGTATGTAACATGGACATAGTGTGCTGTATCACAAGATACTGAGAACATACTGTGTGGTATGTAACATGGACATAGTCTGTTGTATCACAAGATACTGAGAACACACTGTGTGGTATGTAACATGGACATAGTGTGCTGTATCACAAGATACTGAGAACATACTGTGTGGTATGTAACATGGACATAGTCTGTTGTATCACAAGATACTGAGAACACACTGTGTGGTATGTAACATGGACATAGTCTGTTGTATCACAAGATACTGAGAACACACTGTGTCGTATGTAATATGGACATAGTCTGTTGTATCACAAGATACTGAGAACACACTGTGTGGTATGTAACATGCACATAGTCTGCTGTATCACAAGATACTGAGAACATACTGTGTGGTATGTAACATGGACATAGTGTGTTGTATCACAAGATACTGAGAACATACTGTGTGGTATGTAACATGGACATAGTCTGTTGTATCACAAGATACTGAGAACACACTGTGTGGTATGTAACATGGACATAGTCTGCTGTATCACAAGATACTGAGAACACACTGTGTGGTATGTAACATGGACATAGTGTGCTGTATCACAAGATACTGAGAACATACTGTGTGCTATGTAACATGGACATAGTCTGCTGTATCACAAGATACTGAGAACACACTGTGTGGTATGTAACATGGACATAGTCTGTTGTATCACAAGATACTGAGAACATACTGTGTCGTATGTAACATGGACATAGTGTGCTGTATCACAAGATACTGAGAACACACTGTGTCGTATATAACATGGACATAGTCTGCTGTATCACAAGATACTGAGAACACACTGTGTGGTATGTAACATGGACATAGTCTGTTGTATCACAAGATACTGAGAACACACTGTGTCGTATGTAACATGGACATAGTCTGTTGTATCACAAGATACTGAGAACATACTGTGTGGTATGTAACATGGACATAGTCTGTTGTATCACAAGATACTGAGAACATACTGTGTGGTATGTAACATGGACATAGTGTGTTGTATCACAAGATACTGAGAACATACTGTGTGGTATGTAACATGGACATAGTCTGCTGTATCACAAGATACTGAGAACACACTGTGTGGTATGTAACATGGACATAGTCTGCTGTATCACAAGATACTGAGAACACACTGTGTGGTATGTAACATGCACATAGTCTGTTGTATCACAAGATACTGAGAACACACTGTGTCGTATGTAACATGGACATAGTGTGTTGTATCACAAGATACTGAGAACATACTGTGTGGTATGTAACATGGACATAGTCTGCTGTATCACAAGATACTGAGAACACACTGTGTGGTATGTAACATGGACATAGTCTGCTGTATCACAAGATACTGAGAACACACTGTGTGGTATGTAACATGCACATAGTCTGTTGTATCACAAGATACTGAGAACACACTGTGTCGTATGTAACATGGACATAGTCTGTTGTATCACAAGATACTGAGAACACACTGTGTCATATGTAACATGGACATAGTGTGCCGTATTACAAGATACTGAGAACATACTGTGTGGTATGTAACATGGACATAGTCTGCTGTATCACAAGATACTGAGAACATACTGTGTGGTATGTAACATGGACATAGTCTGCTGTATCACAAGATACTGAGAACACACTGTGTGGTATGTAACATGGATATAGTCTGTTGTATCACAAGATACTGAGAACATACTGTGTGGTGTGTAACATGGACATAGTGTGCTGTATCACAAGATACTGAGAACACACTGTGTCGTATGTAACATGGACATAGTCTGTTGTATCACAAGATACTGAGAACACACTGTGTGGTATGTAACATGGACATAGTCTGTTGTATCGCAAGATACTGAGAACACACTGTGTCGTATGTAACATGGACATAGTGTGCTGTATCACAAGATACTGAGAACACACTGTGTCGTATGTAACATGGACATAGTCTGTTGTATCACAAGATACTGAGAACACACTGTGTGGTATGTAACATGGACATAGTCTGCTGTATCACAAGATACTGAGAACACACTGTGTCGTATGTAACATGGACATAGTGTGCTGTATCACAAGATACTGAGAACACACTGTGTCGTATGTAACATGGACATAGTCTGCTGTATCACAAGATACTGAGAACATACTGTGTGGTATGTAACATGGACATAGTCTGCTGTATCACAAGATACTGAGAACACACTGTGTGGTATGTAACATGGACATAGTCTGCTGTATCACAAGATACTGAGAACACACTGTGTGGTATGTAACATGCACATAGTCTGTTGTATCACAAGATACTGAGAACACACTGTGTCGTATGTAACATGGACATAGTGTGTTGTATCACAAGATACTGAGAACATACTGTGTGGTATGTAACATGGACATAGTCTGCTGTATCACAAGATACTGAGAACACACTGTGTGGTATGTAACATGGACATAGTCTGCTGTATCACAAGATACTGAGAACACACTGTGTGGTATGTAACATGCACATAGTCTGTTGTATCACAAGATACTGAGAACACACTGTGTCGTATGTAACATGGACATAGTCTGTTGTATCACAAGATACTGAGAACACACTGTGTCGTATGTAACATGGACATAGTGTGCTGTATTACATGATACTGAGAACATACTGTGTGGTATGTAACATGGATATAGTCTGCTGTATCACAAGATACTGAGAACATACTGTGTCGTATGTGACATGGACATAGTCTGTTGTATCACAAGATACTGAGAACACACTGTGTCGTATGTAACATGGACATAGTGTGCTGTATTACAAGATACTGAGAACATACTGTGTGGTGTGTAACATGGACATAGTCTGTTGTATCACAAGATACTGAGAACATACTGTCTGGTATGTAACATGGACATAGTCTGTTGTATCACAAGATACTGAGAACATACTGTCTGGTATGTAACATGGACATAGTCTGCTGTATCACAAGATACTGAGAACATACTGTGTGCTATGTAACATGGACATAGTCTGCTGTATCACAAGATACTGAGAACACACTGTGTCGTATGTAACATGGACATAGTCTGTTGTATCACAAGATACTGAGAACACACTGTGTCGTATGTAACATGGACATAGTCTGCTGTATCACAAGATACTGAGAACACACTGTGTGCTATGTAACATGGACATAGTCTGCTGTATCACAAGATACTGAGAACACACTGTGTGGTATGTAACATGGACATAGTGTGTTGTATCACAAGATACTGAGAACATACTGTGTGGTATGTAACATGGACATAGTCTGTTGTATCACAAGATACTGAGAACACACTGTGTGCTATGTAACATGGACATAGTCTGTTGTATCACAAGATACTGAGAACACTTTGTGTGGTGTGTAACATGGACATAGTCTGTTGTATCACAAGATACTGAGAACACACTGTGTGGTGTGTAACATGGACATAGTGTGCTGTATCACAAGATACTGAGAACACACTGTGTCGTATGTAACATGGACATAGTGTGCTGTATCACAAGATACTGAGAACATACTCTGTGGTATGTATCATGGACATAGTGTGCTGTATCACAAGATACTGAGAACACACTGTGTCGTATGTAACATGGACATAGTCTGTTGTATCACAAGATACTGAGAACATACTGTGTGGTATGTAACATGGACATAGTCTGTTGTATCACAAGATACTGAGAACACACTGTGTGGTATGTAACATGGACATAGTCTGTTGTATCACAAGATACTGAGAACACACTGTGTGGTGTGTAACATGGACATAGTCTGTTGTATCACAAGATACTGAGAACATACTGTGTGCTATGTAACTTGGATATAGTGTGTTGTATCACAAGATACTGAGAACACACTGTGTGCTATGTAACATGGACATAGTCTGTTGTATCACAAGATACTGAGAACACACTGTGTCGTATGTAACATGGACATAGTCTGCTGTATCACAAGATACTGAGAACACACTGTGTCGTATGTAACATGGATATAGTGTGTTGTATCACAAGATACTGAGAACATACTGTGTGCTATGTAACATGGACATAGTCTGCTGTATCACAAGATACTGAGAACACACTGTGTCGTATGTAACATGGACATAGTCTGTTGTATCACAAGATACTGAGAACACACTGTGTCGTATGTAACATGGACATAGTCTGTTGTATCACAAGATACTGAGAACATACTGTGTGCTATGTAACATGGACATAGTCTGCTGTATCACAAGATACTGAGAACACACTGTGTCGTATGTAACATGGACATAGTCTGTTGTATCACAAGATACTGAGAACACACTGTGTCGTATGTAACATGGACATAGTCTGCTGTATCACAAGATACTGAGAACACACTGTGTCGTATGTAACATGGACATAGTCTGTTGTATCACAAGATACTGAGAACACACTGTGTGGTATGTAACATGGACATAGTCTGCTGTATCACAAGATACTGAGAACACACTGTGTCGTATGTAACATGGACATAGTCTGTTGTATCACAAGATACTGAGAACACACTGTGTGGTATGTAACATGGACATAGTCTGTTGTATCACAAGATACTGAGAACGCACTGTGTCGTATGTAACATGGACATAGTCTGCTGTATCACAAGATACTGAGAACACACTGTGTCGTATGTAACATGGACATAGTCTGTTGTATCACAAGATACTGAGAACACACTATGTGGTATGTAACATGGACATAGCCTGTTGTATCACAAGATACTGAGAACACACTGTGTCGTATGTAACATGGACATAGTCTGTTGTATCACAAGATACTGAGAACATACTGTGTCGTATGTAACATGGACATAGTCTGTTGTATCACAAGATACTGAGAACGCACTGTGTCGTATGTAACATGGACATAGTCTGTTGTATCACAAGATACTGAGAACACACTGTGTCGTATGTAACATGGACATAGTCTGTTGTATCACAAGATACTGAGAACACACTGTGTCGTATGTAACATGGACATAGTCTGCTGTATCACAAGATACTGAGAACGTACTGTGTGGTGTGTAACATGGACATAGTGTGCTGTATTACAAGATACTGAGAACACACTGTGTCGTATGTAACATGGTAGTTTAACAACGAGTAGTCACGTGCTAGTGTAACAGAGAGAGATGGTAGTTTAACAACGAGTAGTCACGTGCTAGTGTAACAGAGAGAGAGAGAGATGGTAGTTTAACAACGAGTAGTCACGTGCTAGTGTAACAGAGAGAGATGGTAGTTTAACAACGAGTAGTCACGTGCTAGTGTAACAGAGAGAGATGGTAGTTTAACAACGAGTAGTCACGTGCTGGTGTAACAGAGAGAGAGAGATGGTAGTTTAATAACGAGTAGTCACGTGCTAGTGTAACAGAGAGAGAGAGAGATGGTAGTTTAACAACGAGTAGTCACGTGCTAGTGTAACAGAGAGAGAGATGGTAGTTTAACAACGAGTAGTCACGTGCTAGTGTAACAGAGAGAGATGGTAGTTTAACAACGAGTAGTCACGTGCTAATGTGACAGTGAGAGAGAGATGGTAGTTTAACAACGAGTAGTCACGTGCTAGTGTAACAGAGAGAGAGATGGTAGTTTAATAACGAGTAGTCACGTGCTAGTGTAACAGAGAGAGAGATGGTAGTTTAATAACGAGTAGTCACGTGCTGGTGTAACAGAGAGGGAGATGGTAGTTTAATAACGAGTAGTCACGTGCTAGTGTAACAGAGAGAGAGAGAGAGAGATGGTAGTTTAATAACGAGTAGTCACGTGCTGGTGTAACAGAGAGAGATGGTAGTTTAGCAACGAGTAGTCACGTGCTGGTGTAACAGAGAGAGAGAGATGGTAGTTTAATAACGAGTAGTCACGTGCTGGTGTAACAGAGAGAGAGAGATGGTAGTTTAATAACGAGTAGTCACGTGCTGGTGTAACAGAGAGAGATGGTAGTTTCATAACGAGTAGTCACGTGCTGGTGTAACAGAGAGAGATGGTAGTTTAATAACGAGTAGTCACGTGCTTGTGTAACAGAGAGAGAGAGATGGTAGTTTAATAACGAGTAGTCACGTGCTGGTGTAACAGAGAGAGAGAGATGGTAGTTTAATAACGAGTAGTCACGTGCTAATGTAACAGAGAGAGAGATGGTAGTTTAATAACGAGTAGTCACGTGCTAGTGTAACAGAGAGAGATGGTAGTTTAATAACGAGTAGTCACGTGCTGGTGTAACAGAGAGAGAGAGATGGTAGTTTAACAACGAGTACTCACGTGCTAGTGTAACAGAGAGAGAGATGGTAGTTTAATAACGAGTAGTCACGTGCTGGTGTAACAGAGAGAGAGATGGTAGTTTAATAACCAGTAGTCACGTGCTGGTGTAACAGAGAGAGAGAGATGGTAGTTTAATAACGAGTAGTCACGTGCTAGTGTAACAGAGAGAGAGATGGTAGTTTAATAACGATTAGTCACGTGCTAGTGTAACAGAGAGAGAGATGGTAGTTTAATAACGAGTAGTCACGTGCTGGTGTAACAGAGAGAGAGATGGTAGTTTAATAACCAGTAGTCACGTGCTGGTGTAACAGAGAGAGAGAGATGGTAGTTTAATAACGAGTAGTCACGTGCTAATGTAACAGAGAGAGAGATGGTAGTTTAATAACGAGTAGTCACGTGCTAGTGTAACAGAGAGAGAGAGAGATGGTAGTTTAATAACGAGTAGTCACGTGCTGGTGTAACAGAGAGAGAGATGGTAGTTTAACAACGAGTAGTCACGTGCTAGTGTAACAGAGAGAGAGATGGTAGTTTAACAACGAGTAGTCACGTGCTGGTGTAACAGAGAGAGAGATGGTGGTTTAACAACGAGTAGTCACGTGCTAGTGTAACAGAGAGAGAGAGATGGTAGTTTAATAACGAGTAGTCACGTGCTAGTGTAACAGAGAGAGAGAGAGATGGTAGTTTAATAACGAGTAGTCACGTGCTAGTGTAACAGAGAGAGAGATGGTAGTTTAATAACGAGTAGTCACGTGCTAGTGTAACAGAGAGAGAGATGGTAGTTTAATAACGAGTAGTCACGTGCTAGTGTAACAGAGAGGGATGGTAGTTTAATAACGAGTAGTCACGTGCTAATGTAACAGAGAGAGAGAGAGATGATAGTTTAATAACGAGTAGTCACGTGCTAGTGTAACAGAGAGAGATGGTAGTTTAATAACGAGTAGTCACGTGCTAGTGTAACAGAGAGAGAGATGGTAGTTTAATAACGAGTAGTCACATGCTAATGTAACAGAGAGAGAGAGAGATGGTAGTTTAATAACGAGTAGTCTCGTGCTAGTGTAACAGAGAGAGAGAGAGATGGTAGTTTAATAACGAATAGTCACGTGCTAGTGTAACAGAGAGAGAGATGGTAGTTTAATAACGAGTAGTCACGTGCTAGTGTAACAGAGAGAGATGGTAGTTTAATAACGAGTAGTCACGTGCTAATGTAACAGAGAGAGAGATGGTAGTTTAATAACGAGTAGTCACGTGCTAGTGTAACAGAGAGAGAGAGAGATGGTAGTTTAATAACGAGTAGTCACGTGCTAATGTAACAGAGAGAGAGATGGTAGTTTAATAACGAGTAGTCATGTGCTAATGTAACAGAGAGAGAGAGAGATGGTAGTTTAGCAACGAGTAATCACGTGCTAATGTAACAGAGAGAGAGAGATGGTAGTTTAACAACGAGTAGTCACGTGCTAGTGTAACAGAGAGAGAGATGGTAGTTTAATAACGAGTAGTCACGTGCTAATGTAACAGAGAGAGAGATGGTAGTTTAATAACGAGTAGTCACGTGCTAATGTAACAGAGAGAGATGGTAGTTTAATAACGAGTAGTCACGTGCTAGTGTAACAGTGAGAGAGATGGTAGTTTAATAACGAGTAGTCACGTGCTAGTGTAACAGGGAGAGAGATGGTAGTTTAATAACGAGTAGTCACGTGCTAGTGTAACAGAGAGAGAGAGAGAGAGATGGTAGTTTAATAACGAGTAGTCACGTGCTAATGTAACAGAGAGAGAGAGAGATGGTAGTTTAGCAACGAGTAGTCACGTGCTAGTGTAACAGAGAGAGAGATGGTAGTTTAACAACGAGTAGTCACGTGCTAGTGTAACAGAGAGAGAGAGAGATGGTAGTTTAATAACGAGTAGTCACGTGCTAATGTAACAGAGAGAGAGATGGTAGTTTAATAACGAGTAGTCACGTGCTAATGTAACAGAGAGAGAGAGAGATGGTAGTTTAATAACGAGTAGTCACGTGCTAATGTAACAGAGAGAGAGATGGTAGTTTAATAACGAGTAGTCACGTGCTAGTGTAACAGAGAGAGAGAGAGATGGTAGTTTAATAACGAGTAGTCACGTGCTAGTGTAACAGAGAGAGATGGTAGTTTAGCAACCAGTAGTCACGTGCTAGTGTAACAGAGAGAGAGATGGTAGTTTAATAACGAGTAGTCACGTGCTAGTGTAACAGAGAGAGAGAGATGGTAGTTTAACAACGAGTAGTCACGTGCTAATGTAACAGAGAGAGAGATGGTAGTTTAATAACGAGTAGTCACGTGCTAGTGTAACAGAGAGAGATGGTAGTTTAATAAGGAGTAGTCACGTGCTGGTGTAACAGAGAGAGAGATGGTAGTTTAATAACGAGTAGTCACGTGCTAGTGTAACAGAGAGAGAGAGAGATGGTAGTTTAATAACGAGTAGTCACGTGCTAGTGTAACAGAGAGAGAGATGGTAGTTTAATAACGAGTAGTCACGTGCTAGTGTAACAGAGAGAGATGGTAGTTTAACAACGAGTAGTCACGTGCTAGTGTAACAGAGAGAGAGATGGTAGTTTAACAACGAGTAGTCACGTGCTAATGTAACAGAGAGAGAGAGATGGTAGTTTAACAACGAGTAGTCACGTGCTGGTGTAACAGAGAGAGAGATGGTAGTTTAACAACCAGTAGTCACGTGCTGGTGTAACAGAGAGAGAGATGGTAGTTTAACAACGAGTAGTCACGTGCTAGTGTAACAGAGAGAGATGGTAGTTTAACAACGAGTAGTCACGTGCTAGTGTAACAGAGAGAGATGGTAGTTTAATAACGAGTAGTCACGTGCTGGTGTAACAGGGAGAGAGATGTTAGTTTAATAACGAGTAGTCACGTGCTAGTGTAACAGGGAGAGAGATGTTAGTTTAATAAGGAGTAGTCACGTGCTGGTGTAACAGAGAGAGAGAGAGATGGTAGTTTAATAACGAGTAGTTACGTGCTGGTGTAACAGAGAGAGAGAGAGATGGTAGTTTAATAACGAGTAGTCACGTGCTGGTGTAACAGAGAGAGAGAGAGATGGTAGTTTAATAACGAGTAGTCACGTGCTGGTGTAACAGAGAGAGAGATGGTAGTTTAACAACGAGTAGTCACGTGCTAATGTAACAGAGAGAGAGAGATGGTAGTTTAACAACGAGTAGTCACGTGCTGGTGTAACAGAGAGAGAGATGGTAGTTTAACAACCAGTAGTCACGTGCTAGTGTAACAGAGAGAGAGATGGTAGTTTAACAACGAGTAGTCACGTGCTAATGTAACAGAGAGAGAGAGAGATGGTAGTTTAATAACGAGTAGTCACGTGCTAGTGTAACAGAGAGAGATGGTAGTTTAATAACGAGTAGTCACGTGCTAGTGTAACAGGGAGAGAGATGTTAGTTTAATAAGGAGTAGTCACGTGCTGGTGTAACAGAGAGAGATGGTAGTTTAATAACGAGTAGTCACGTGCTGGTGTAACAGAGAGAGAGATGGTAGTTTAACAACGAGTAGTCACGTGCTAGTGTAACAGAGAGAGAGATGGTAGTTTAACAACGAGTAGTCACGTGCTAATGTAACAGAGAGAGAGAGAGATGGTAGTTTAATAACGAGTAGTCACGTGCTAGTGTAACAGAGAGAGATGGTAGTTTAATAACGAGTAGTCACGTGCTGGTGTAACAGAGAGAGAGATGGTAGTTTAATAACGAGTAGTCACGTGCTAGTGTAACAGGGAGAGAGATGTTAGTTTAATAAGGAGTAGTCACGTGCTAGTGTAACAGAGAGAGAGATGGTAGTTTAACAACGAGTAGTCACGTGCTAATGTAACAGAGAGAGAGAGAGATGGTAGTTTAATAACGAGTAGTCACGTGCTAGTGTAACAGAGAGAGATGGTAGTTTAATAACGAGTAGTCACGTGCTGGTGTAACAGAGAGAGATGGTAGTTTAATAACGAGTAGTCACGTGCTAGTGTAACAGGGAGAGAGATGTTAGTTTAATAAGGGGTAGTCACGTGCTGGTGTAACAGAGAGAGAGATGGTAGTTTAATAAGGAGTAGTCACGTGCTAATGTAACAGAGAGAGAGAGATGGTAGTTTAACAACGAGTAGTCACGTGCTAATGTAACAGAGAGAGAGATGGTAGTTTAATAACGAGTAGTCACGTGCTAGTGTAACAGAGAGAGAGATGGTAGTTTAATAACGAGTAGTCACGTGCTAGTGTAACAGAGAGAGAGAGATGGTGGTTTAACAACGAGTAGTCACGTGCTAGTGTAACAGAGAGAGAGATGGTAGTTTAATAACGAGTAGTCACGTGCTAGTGTAACAGAGAGAGATGGTAGTTTAACAACGAGTAGTCACGTGCTAGTGTAACAGAGAGAGATGGTAGCTTGACAACGAGTAGTCACGTGCTAGTGTAACAGAGAGATGGATGGTAGTTTAATAACGAGTAGTCACGTGCTAGTGTAACAGAGAGAGATGGTAGTTTAATAACGAGTAGTCACGTGCTAGTGTAACAGAGAGAGAGATGGTAGTTTAATAACGAGTAGTCACGTGCTAGTGTAACAGAGAGAGATATTTTAGTTTAATAACGAATAGTCACGTGCTAGTGTAACAGAGAGAGAGATGGTAGTTTAATAACGAGTAGTCACGTGCTAGTGTAACAGAGAGAGAGATGGTAGTTTAATAACGAGTAGTCACGTGCTAGTGTAACAGAGAGAGATGGTAGTTTAATAACGAGTATTCACGTGCTAGTGTAACAGAGAGAGAGATGGTAGTTTAATAACGAGTAGTCACGTGCTAGTGTAACAGAGAGAGAGATGGTAGTTTAACAACGAGTAGTCACGTGCTAGTGTAACAGAGAGAGATGGTAGTTTAATAACGAGTAGTCACGTGCTAGTGTAACAGAGAGAGATGGTAGTTTAATAACGAGTAGTCACGTGCTAGTGTAACAGAGAGAGATGGTAGTTTAATAACGAGTAGTCACGTGCTAGTGTAACAGGGAGAGAGATGGTAGCTTAACAACGAGTAGTCACGTGCTAGTGTAACAGGGAGAGAGATGGTAGTTTAACAACGAGTAGTCACGTGCTAGTGTAACAGAGAGAGAGATGGTAATTTAATAACGAGTAGTCACGTGCTAGTGTAACAGAGAGAGATGGTAATTTAATAATGAGTAGTCACGTGCTAATGTAACTGTGGGAGATGGTAGTTTATAACGAGGTAGCACGCACTAGAGTAACAGAGAGACATCGTAGTTTAACAATTACTATTCACGTGGTAGAGAAACAGAGAGATATGATAGTTTAACAATGAGTGTGTTAGGACAGGAGGCGAGGCGCAGGCAGATCATGAGCCAGGTAATGGCCACCAATATTCTATCTTTCTAGCTGCCTCCACAAACTTATCCGAGGGGAAGGTTCGAAATTCTAACTATGTAACCAACCTTGTCTAAAATGTAAATTTTCTTTCTGCTAATGTAAAACTTCGTAATGTTTTTAACTGAACATTTTGGATAGAGAGTGCGTTACCCTCTCGAGTTCCCCTTCAACTTGGTTTGAGGTGTAACTATTTTCCTTTCCTGTGATGTATTACATTCGAGTGACCTCAGTAGATGTATCACTGAGCCGAGGAGTGCAAGTGTACGTCTCCATTCATTCTGTGTTCGGGCCGTGAATTTAACGTGTTATTCTTTTTTCACCAAGGCTCAGTAGGTTGGGTACTAGATACCCCCTGTGTACTAAGTTTGGTTATAGGGGCCAGAGATTGTAAGGGTTTGTAAGCTCTTTGGTGTGTTGAGGTGCGTCTCTGGAAGGAGCCAAGTGCTCTTAAACTGGAGACTTTAGTAAACTAGGGCTTGAGGCCCCAATCTTGGGGTTTCCAATTACTGTTTCAAGATTGCTATTTATACCTGTCACTTTATTATTTCTCCAAGGTTAAGTTCGAGATTCTAAAATAAATATAACCTTTTTTAAAATTTTAATTCTAATATCGTAGTTAGAGTCACGCCTTCTTTCTGCTCCGTGCTTGTGCTAATCGGAGTTATAAAACCAAGGATATATCGTATTTTATGTTTTATTGAATTATAGCCGAGATTCCTTTTTGTAATTTCTGTGTGTAATTAAACCCATTTTACTGTTTACACAGCGAAAGTACGGATAGCCTCGGTAATTATTTGTCCGTTACGTGTCAGATTTCCTTTAAAGAACAAGGAATTAACGGAGCAAAGAGGTAAACGGCGTCCCACTCAATTCAGTCTCTTGTGCTCTGCATGTATGAGACAAATGACCAACGGCGGTTACTGGCAAACAAAGCACCAAGGACAGTATTTTACTGCAGCCTTTCAGTTGCCTTGGTATTTAAAACTGGGTTACACTTCAAGGTTTCCTTTCATTTAGTATTCCCAGTAAGATATGGTAATGGGAAAACATGATATGCCCGGTACATTAAACAATTATAGTGGTGCAGTACTGATGGGCTGCCTTTGTGGTATAGTGGTTACCGTGAGTAGCTGCCACCCCCGGAAGCCCAGGTTCGATTCCCGGCTCTGCCACGAAATTTGGAAAGGGGTACGAGGGCTGGAACGGGGTTCACTCAGCCTTGGGAGGTCAACAGAGTAGAGGTGGGTTCGACTGCCTCCTCAGCCATCCTCGAAGTGATTTTCTGTGGTTTCCCACTTCTCTTCCAGGCAAATGCCGGGATGGTACCTAAGTTCCCTCTTCCTCGTCTATGCCTCCCAGTCTTCCCATCCCCCACCAAGGCCCTTGTTCAGCATAGCAGGTGCGGCCGCCTGGGCGAGATACTTGCCCTCCTTCCCAGTTTTATCCCCTGACCCAAAGTCTAACGCTCCAGAATACTGCCCTGGAGGTGTAGAGGTGGGATCCCTCGCTGAGTCCTTGGGAAAAACCAACGCAACAAGACAGTACTCATGAGGATGCAATAATTTTTAAAATGAGCTTGTAACATTTTGTAGGTCCGTATAATTTTAAGGCTTTCTGTCCACCGTTTTTATTGTAATGACAACAGCCAAGCCTCTTCGCATGCCACTGTGCGACGATTTCGAACTCCCCCTACAGTGCCGCAATATGATGAAATGGCGGTATTCGCAATCTATGATTTTGAATGCTTTAAGCTTTCGGCAACGGTCTTTAATTCTCCCCCAGTGATTCTAAAATGAATATTTTCTACACTTTTGGTCATTTAAGGACCATGCCCCACAGGAAACCCAAGCAGCAGTTCCGCCTCTAGCTCGTTGATAGGCAATTTGCCACCAAAACTTATTACTAATATTCTATATTAATAACCAAACCTCTGTAATTCACACAGAATTGGCCCATTTTTACCCGTAATCAAGCAGATATCTTTATTTTGCATCAAATCGTATTTCTAAACATAATGAAGTCGTACGTTTCGATTTGAATTAAAGTAATCCCACACCTGGGCGAGTGCCTCTCATGTCGCTCTTCCTTCTGCGTCTCAGACAGAAGGAGTTCCTTGTCTAGTTTGCTTCCATTAAGACGGTGACTCAAATGGAGCTTTATTCCCACCGCCAAGTTGGCAACTCTGCTGCGCTAAATACTGCTCCCTCCGTGCACTGATTGAACAGTATCGAGTAAAAATTCTTCACTTGTAGAAGTTTGTAAAACATCAAGTGTCTTGTCCTTCACTTCGTAGGTCACAGCACTATTCATTCCGTTAGAACTCTTCTCAGTAAAAACAAATCAAATAAAAAGTTGAAATCCTCGATGCGTCTTGAAAGAGCATTGGCTCGTCGACCGCGCTCACAGGTAGTTATTTATATACTAATAAAATTAATAATGTTGGTCAAACCTGAAAGAATTTTCTGCGTGAAGATAAAATGTTGTATAGGATCGATGCATAAGTTCGTGCGGTATTCTTTTGGGTTGGCAACAATGTGAAGGGATTGCTTATCGTTATTATGTTGTACGAAACACAGGTTTTCTTCACTGTGAATGTATTATTTGTGTATAATTCAAACAAACGGATGTCAAAGTGAGCCCAGTTTCTGCGTTAACTAACACTTCACATTTCTTACGAAACAATTGTTAAAGACAAATTAACACATTTCCGTAGAATTTCTGAACGCGTTTGGCAGTGAGCGTCATGTGTTTCTTTACATAAAGCGCTCCTAGTGGTGTGTCCAACACGCAGTTTCCTGTCAGTACATCTATACCCATGCGCTGACATCTCATTGGTTCCGGGATTGATACACGATTGGGTTGTGTTGGAATGGATTCTCGTTCTTGAACTCCAAGGAAAAGGAGTACCGCACAGTAGCGTAGCCAGAGGGGGGATTCATCCGCAAATTTATTTTGATAGGTGTCCAAACTTCCATAGTTTAGGTGGTGTACAATACCCAAAAAGGAAATGAGTGTCCTTGGATACAAGTAAGAGTGGTGGATTCGTGCGGATTCCCGAAGTTAATAGTAATTTTCATCTTCTTCTTCTTCTTCCCCACTTTTCCCACGTGTGTGGGGTCACGGGTGCGAACTGTGTCGCGCATTTGGATTTGGCCCTGTTTTACGCCCGGATGTCCTTCTCGACGTCAACCCTATATAGAGGGATGTAATCAGTGTTGCGTGTTTCTTTGATGGTTGGTAGTGTAGTATGTTGTCTGAATATGAATATGTTGAAACAGACACCCAGTCCCCAGCCAGAAGAATTAATCAGACGCGATTAAAATCCCCGACCCCGGCGGGAATCGAACCCGGGACCGTCTGAACCGAAGGCCTCAACACTGATCATTCAGCCAATGAGTCGGACTCCGGAAGCTAATATTAATGTACATTATGTATAAAATGCTCAATAAAAGGACATTCGTTAACATTCCTGGGGTGTCTGGACTCCTTGGACGACAACTCTCCCGTTCCCCGGCTACCTCTGTCACTCCCATCCCAACATAACTGCAGCATTTCATACATTCCGAGTAGGTACAAGTGAAATGAATGCAAGAATAAACAGTTTGAGTAAGGATGCAATATTTTGGTTTAGAATAAATACGGTAATGTTATTATAATAATGGTCATGTGATAAGCAATAAAGAAGTGACATTTTATACAAATAATGCGGCAAAGATATACACACACACGCGTCGAATACAGGTTTCTCGCCCTTCTTATCCATGGCTAGATGTTGAAAGCAAGAGAATGATGGTCCACCGTGACTCGTTATTTCGACATTATACACAAAGCCTAGATGACACACACTTCGAATCTAACCGCACCTTAAGAAATCGCACAAAGCACTTAATCAGAAATTTAAAAATGTAATTTTTTCGGAATTTAGCTAACAACTTAAATTCTAATCGCGTATGGCTCCAACTTAGAGCTTCGGGAATATGAAAACATCAACAGATTCCACTTGACGAACTGAACGATTGCTTTAGTAGAATAAATATTCAACCTACCCAAATAAACTGCACCGACTCACCGCCCTCCTCTCCAGCCAATCTTTTTTTTTTTTTTTTTTGCTGGTTGCTTTACGCCGCACCGACACAGATATGTCTTATGGCGACGAACCAGCCAATCCACCATTCACATTTCACAGTGTCACAGAAAATCAGGTTAATAGGCTTTGTACTCGATAAAATCGAAGACTAAAGGTGTAGATGATATTCCTATTACTTTTATACATAACATTCTGGGTGCTATCTCGCCTATAATGACGCACATATTGAATTACTGTTTACTAAACGGAACTTTCCCTACTGTCTGGAAAACAGCGAATATTATATCGGTACCTAAGAGTTTAGACCCACCATCACCCTCTGACTATCGTCCTATGTCCGTACTCCCTGCGCTTTCGAAAGACTTTGAACGTTTAGTAACGAGGAAGTTCTGGAATACCTAAATAAAAATGCTCTTTTGGAGCCTTTGCAATCTGGATTTGAGAAGGGTCACAGTACCGCGACAGCACTTTTGAAGGTTACTGAAGACATTAGAAATGTTATGGATAAACGACTGCTCACTATACGTATCTGGACTTCAGTACCGCCTTTGACACTATAGTAATTCCGACTATGATAAAGAAAATGGAACTGCTAAATTTCGACCTGGCTGCGCTTAAGGTTTTTAGTTCCTATTTGAGTAACCGTCAACAGCGTGTAACAGTAAACGACAAGGCCTCTAAATGGAGAATGCAACTTAGTGTTGCCCCACAGGGCAGTATTTCAGGGCCCCTAATTTTCTGTATTTGTATCAATGACATACCATCTGTGACAGGAAATAACACACATGACCTCTGTGTTGACGATCTTCAAATATATCGACACTGCAAGACAAGATATTAACAGGGACCTCCGACGACTCAGTGTATAGGCACAACGAAGCTCTCTTATACTAAACTGCAAAAAATAAATTAGACAATTATAATTGGATCACGAAAATTACTGAGCTGCTCAAACAATGTCGCAACCCGCCTATCCTACTGAATGGTAAGATTATTCCCTACAGTAAAACGGTTAAAAATCTCGGCGTAATGATGAATGAAACAGTTGATTGATCTGATCACACGAAAGAAACACGTAAAAAGATTTTTGGAGTTCTTAACCCTCTTAAACGGCAGAGGGATGTATTTCCATTTGAGCTACAGGCCAAACGAATACAGACACTCATTCTCCCTGTTCTTGATTATTGTGACATTGTTTTAGTTGACATGACGAGGGAAGAAACACTTAAACTTCAACCAGCATTGAATTTCTGCCTGCGATTTATTTACACTATCGGGTACGATGTTCATGTCACCCCATACTATCAGGCTGTCTCATGGCTGATGTCTGATAAAGGTCGGCAGCTACACACTTTAACGATGGTGATCAGAGTGGTAGCTGAAAGTCAGCCAATGTATATTTCTTCTAAATTCATCTTTTTTATCATCATTTCACAACTTAAATACACGTTCTAGATTCATTCTTTCTGTTCCACTGC
This sequence comes from Anabrus simplex, assembly GCF_040414725.1. Classification (NCBI taxonomy): domain Eukaryota; kingdom Metazoa; phylum Arthropoda; class Insecta; order Orthoptera; family Tettigoniidae; genus Anabrus; species Anabrus simplex. Next base: position 5,183,552 of record NC_090271.1, read on the forward strand.
ACTGCACAAATAAAATTAATAGATCATTTGTGATGACTGTCGCCAGATTATGGAATTCCCTGCCAGCTCAGGTCAGAGAAACTACCTTTTCTTATATCACGATTTAAGGTCACCTGCTGAGGACAGCTGACTGAATGGTTGAAGTATGAATGTGTGTGTTCCTGAGGATTAGCCATTGTAAAGAGTTTTTAATATTAATTAGTTCTAATAAAATTTATTTAGTAAGTAACTTATTTTCAATTATTTTAATTTATGTAATTTTAACTATTTTAAGTATCTCAGTATTTTATTTTAAGATTCTGATTAGTATGTGGTTAAGTGTAGGAAAGGGCCTGGAGCCCTAACTTCGCCACTGTACTGAAGGCACTAATATATAAATAAATAAATTAATTAATTAATTAATTAATAATGTAAAGCGTATGGGTATAGATATTTTGTTACTTGATGAGGAAAAATACACGTTACAACATATGCTATATAGGATTTACCTTGCCCTATTAGTTTCCAATGCGGTTAGAGGCACGCAGCTATGAGCTTGCATCCGGGAGATAGTGGATTCGAACCCCACTGTCATCAGCCCTGAAAATGTTTTCCCTTGGTTTCCCATTTTCACACCAAGGAAATGCTGGGGCTGTATCTTAATTATTAAGGCCACGGCCGCTTCCTTCCCACTCCTAAGCCTTTCCTATCACACCTATCTGTGTCGGTGCGACGTAAAGTAAAGTGTTAATTACTTTCCCTCGCAAGCCTGGGATACAGAATATAGTAGTATAAAGTTACAGTTTTGTAACGCTAATGTTCGTATGTATAATGTTTATTAACGTGCCAGCAACAAACGACACTGAACTGTTGCCATTTCAACACCGTTTTAAGGGTTACCGATACAAGCCGGGGTTTGAACCTGCGAACTCAGACTCAGAAGGACAGAGACACAACCTACTGAGCCACATGAAAAGGAGGCGTTTGTGATTATTGTTATAAACAGATGCAGTTAGTATATTTACAAAGGTTTTATGACGAGCATTTATTAAGTCGTACGTTTTCGAACTGTCCTAAATGCACGAGGCCGGACAGAAGAACTAGCTGGAAACTAAGGAGCCTTGCAGGGGTGTCGCTTCCTTCTCTGTTCACTTTTCCAAACCAAACCACATGGCGTAACCGCCCCGAAGGGCCATCGCCTACCAAGCGACCGCTGTTCAATCCGAAGGCCTGCAGATTACGAGGTGTCGTGTGGTCAGCACAACGAATCCTCTCCGCCGTTATTTTTGGCTTTCTAGACCGGGGCCGCCATCTCACCGTCAGATAGTTCCTCAATTATAAACACGTGGGCTGAGTGTACCTCGAACCAGCCCTCAGATCCAGTTAAAGTCCCTGACCTGGCCGGGAATCGAACCCGGGGCCTCCGGCAAGATGCAGGCACGCTACCCCTACACTGTAGGGCCGGTTGGTTACTTTTAGGTATCCTTATTTTCAAATTTGACTTAAGGCATCCTGCATTCGTTTCCCGGCACTGACAGAGTTAAGAAAGGCATGGGATGAGGCAGATACAGGCTTGTTTTTGGGTGCAGCAGAGTTTTCCTTGAGTCTCCCGTAATCGAAATATCTACGTCCTGGAAGGTAGTCACCTTCACGGAGTGTAGTACCAAAGTGGTTCCTTTTTTTAAGAAGACAAATTAAATGAAGATTCTACTTCCTCACAAACGAAGAACGATATTGTCAATTTTACGAACAATTTCAATAATGCAGCAGGTTTATGTTAAGAGTACAGAAGCTATAATTGTACATGGTAACAATCACAACCAACAATACCTACTGAAGATCCGTCACCGCACTCGGTAGAACCGGCTTTCTTTTCATATCCACCGGCGAGTTTCGCATTTTCACACCAGGCAAATGCTGGGGCTGTACCTTAATTAAGGCCACGGCCGCTTCTTCCCACTCTCAGCCCTTTCCTTTCCCATCGTCGCCATAAGACCTACGGTGCGACGTAAAGCAAATTCTAAATAAAAAGTAAAAAATCTTTTCACAACTCCTTCCAAGGAAAAGTTGTATCCACGCTACTGGCTTGAAATTTTTTGTGGGTACGCCACTGCATCCACTCACCACTTAAGGTACAAGGTAAGTCCGAATAATGGTTGAATACTCAAAATATACCACCATAAATAAGTCTATAACGAAAGGTAAGGGACGGGATCTAGTGTTTTAAGTAGAATCCGTATCAATACAACGTGACTTCCCATTTAAAAAAATGTTCCATGTATCGACTGCGATTCAAGCCTGGGCCGTCCTGATGAGAAGATAGAACCATGCGAACTGAGTTATCACGCCCGCCAATTACAAAATAGTTACCCGCACTTTTGATTGTGCCATTTGAGATTCCAATCAGTCCCCGGGCATTTGACAAAATATATAGGCCTACCTATCGAACTTAGGCACGCATCCGCGATTGTCTTGCTACCGTAAGAATAAAAAACTTTTTCATAACTTACCGAGGATGCACATAGTGACAAAACGGTCTCTCTTAAATAAAAGTTACTTATATGGCACAAAATGAGGAACTAACGTGCAGCTCACAATCCTGTCACAGTCTTCCCAACGCTGCAACTTAAATACAGAACATCTCTCAACCACGGTACAACCCGAGGATCCCTAGGACATTGTTGTTTCCGGGAACCGATATGCAAAAGCTGACACGATGTTGTAAGCTTACAACTGTTTCTGGACGTGGCCCCCGTTATCTCGGTGGTCACGTTCCGGCCCCCTACTGAGTAATCCCTTGCTAATTGCCCCTTTCTTCATGTCTTGACATTTTAAACACACAGTTACATTCTGAGTAGCGAGACCTCTACAGGGAAATATCCCCGCGCATCACAAGTGTCTTCCTTTCATTGACGCAGTACAAATATGGAGAATTATGTATGGCCCTGTTGAGCCCTGCTAGTAGATTCTTGTCGCTCCGTTAACTTAACATTTCGACGTACGTTTTTAAGTTGTTCGTACCGTACGTAAAACAACGGCTGATCCCCGCTCTAGTCTCCGGAAATATTTAGGGTGGGGGGCCGGCCCCCTGTGCCCTCCCCCCTTGGCTACGCCAGTGGTAACGCAATGCTGAAATATCAAAGATAGAGTACGTGACATATAAAGTGGAATGCCGATACCCACATTGTCTTTAATGATGTTCACGTCTTTCATATCGATTGTAATATCCTGAGCAATTCCTCGGCTAATGCGGAAATGCTCGAAAAACTCATTTTCATTATAATGAAATGAAATGTCGTATGGCTTTTAGTGCCGGGATACCCAGGACGGGTTCGGCTCGCCAGGTGCTGGTCTTTCTATTTGATGGCCTAGGCGACCTGCGCGTCATGATGGGGATGAAATGATGATACATCCAGCCCCCGTGCCATTGGAATTAACCAATTAAGGTTAAAATCCCCGACCCGGCCGGGAATCGAACCCGGGACCCTCTGAACCGAAGGCCAGTACGCTGACCGTTCAGCCAACGAGTCGGACTTCATTATAATGAGGAACAGTTTCTTCTGAAAATTACATCGTATTTAAATTATGTTTTGTTTCACCTGGTAGCTTTATAATCTGTATGTAAACAATACATAAATAACTAAAGAAAGATATTTAATTACCGTTACGTAAATAATTTTCATTTCTTTTTCTTTCTACGAAGAATAGTAGCTCCTCTTCTTCACTGGATGAAGAGTGTATCCATAGTAAGCGTACAGCAGGAGGCAGCGGACTAGCTCCGACCGCCAGGGATTGATGCGCCTGACTCTAGTACACGGACGAGTACATGAACGCAATTTTGACTCTGTTCGAAAGGATTTTTCGTATTGCGCAAGCGCAAGGAGACCATGTACTGGTACGGGGACTGTGTTGGGAAGAACCTAGTATTTTGTCACACAGACGCATGGTTGACATTATTATAGGTTATGGC